>NW_024881296.1:28204875-28309463 GCF_018691265.1 Tyto alba | reverse complement strand
GGTCACCTCCACGGAAAAGCTCAATCTCGCACCCACGAGGAAGCCCAGCCGGTACCGGGTCACCCACGCCAGCCGCGGGGGCGGCGAAGCCCAACAATGCCGGACTCGCTTCCCAGGCGGCAAGGCGGGCCCCGCCGCTTCTCCTCCGGCTCCCTGCGCCCGCGGCGGGCGGTGGCAGGGCCGCGGGGAGCCCCCTCACGGGGACGCTCGGTCACGAACGGCTCCCCGAGCAGGGTGGGGCAGCGGCGGCGGCGCCGCCGCCAGTTCCGGGCCCTCCGCGACCCCCGCGCTGGCCTGCCCAGGCCGCCCCGTCCCGTCCCGGTCCCGGTCCCGCCCGTTACCTGCGGGCGGCCGATCCCGGTGGGAGGCCGCGGCCCGTCGGGCAGCCAGCAGCGCCGCCAGCGCCAGCAGGGCCAGCGGCACGCGCATGGCGGCCGGGGTCGCGCGCAGCGGCACCGACACCGGAGTGTAGGGGGGTGGGGGGGGGGGGGGGCGTCTGCAGCAGCTCACGCTCTCCCACCGCGACCCGCTCGCCTCAGCCCCGCGCCTGCGCACTGCGCGCCCCGCGGGCGACAGCCGGGAAGGGGCGGGCGGCTCCTCCCCCGGCGCCGGGCGGGCTGGGCCGGGGCGGGGCGGGCGGGGCGGAGGGGTCACTGACGGGCAGCGGCGGGTTTCTGGGCTGCCCTGCCGCCGGTGTTCCGGCCGGTCCGCCTGCCTGCCTGCCGCCCCGGGCAGGGGGAGGAGGCCGCCGGAGCCGGGGGGAGCTGCGGCCTGGGGCCGCCGCGCCGCCGTGCTGGTGGTGGGATCTCAGCCGCCGCGATGGCCTGGCTTTATTAGTCCTGCAATAAAACAGCCAGTGATTTCATCATTCAGGGAACTAAATTTTCAAGATTTTTTTTTTTTCCTCCTTGGAAACACTTTATACAAGAGCCAGGCTTTGTTAATTTTCTGTTTTAAGTGCTGATACTGTGTCCTACCTCTCAGCTGCTGAAAAAGCATCTGCCTCCTCCTTGTAATTTCTTAAAACACGATGCGTTCCTCCTGTGGAGTTCTTCAGAAACTCTGCTTTTCATTCATACACGTAGAGGAAGCCTAATTTATGCTGAAAGATTTTATTATTTCTTGCAAATTACCTAAATGTACATGCCCTTCAAAAAATTAAGCGAAGTGCTGCCAAGCGAGATGGTGATTGCAGCTTCTTCTGCCTTCCTGTTTCTATGTCTCCCACCCAGTGGCCCCATGCCAGGTAATTCTGTGTCTTAACCATTTACCATCAAGGCAGTGCTGGGTGAGGTGAGGAGGACACAAGGAACCTCTTCTGCTGCACACCTCCCCAGCTGTAAGGTGGATATTGCAGGTTTTTAAGCTGCTGTCAGAGATTCTGCAAATAACACTTTTTCTAGACCTAAAATGGAGGCAGCTTGATGGATCCTTGACACACACGCTTCTTCCCAGGCTTTCAGAGAGACAGAAAGGAGGAAACAGAGCTGCTGGCCAGAGCCACTATGCTTCCCCTTTTTCACGCCTCTCTCAGTAAAAGTTAATTCAGCTGCTCCCCTCACTTTTATTTCCTATCCCAAACTTTAGTGCATTTCCTGGAAAAGGATGTGGAGGAATTGCTTTCCTTGCCATCTGTATTTCCAAAACTGAGGAAACAACATGATTTGCTGTGTGGGACAGAATGAGGAGAGGGGAGACTGCAAGCCCGCATGGCTGCTGAAGAAAAGGCCCCGCTGGTATGGCTCAGAAATGGTGGTGTCCCCACAGGTGATGAGGTGGTGCTGTGGAGTGTAGGGTCAGTGTGGGTGCCGGCATCTCCTCCCAGCCGAAGCAAGGCTGAAGAAGATGGATTGTGAAACTACGCCCACGCGCTGGGCTTTGTGCTTAATGAAGTAATGAGCCTCACAACCAACAAGTGCTTAACTGTCTTGATTGAAATACTGGCCGCTCACTGGCACGTGGATTTTAACTTCCTGAATGGTGGCGTGCTTGCATGATATTTTCTAACACATAACAATATGACAAGAGAAAACGACCTCTAGCTGCACCAGGGAAGGTTTAGATTGTCTATTAGTCAAAATTCAGGGTTGTCACGCTGGAACAGGCTGCCCAGGGAAGTGGTTGAGTCACTATCCCTGGAGATATTTTAAAGAAGTGCAGACGTGCTTAGGGACATGGTGTAGTGGTGGACTCGGTAGTGTTACGTTAACAGTTGGAGTTGATGATCTTAAAGGTCTTTTCCAACATAAATGATTCTATGATTGAAATGGTATTTTACACAAAAGTAAGTGAAAAGAAGGAATCACCTGCTCTGAATAGAGATTAGGTGTTCTGACTCATACCAAAGGCTGAGCATGTGCCTAATGTAGATGTCACATCAACAGAGCTTAATAAGGTGAGGGTTTTTTATGACGATACTGCACAGACTTGAAGGAACATTATGAAAGGTGAAAACAATTAATAAAAATTAAGTCAGCTCTCTACAGAGAAATTAAGGAAATGTAATTCTGGTTATGAGAGCTGTCCGCAGCACACCTTCTGCCTGTGCCTCCAGAACCCCTGCACACAGCTCCTGGCAGGGGCTGCTCTCTCTCTGCAGCCAGTGGAGTCCATCCTCACCTAAACATTACAAACTTGCTAACATTTTTCCTTGTCTTGATTGGAAAATAAGAAGAAGGAAAAAAAAAGGATTTGGGCATTATCATGTAAAGCATCTTGTAACTTCCTCCTTTGTGCTCCTTTTCATGCTCAGCCCAAGTGGTGGTCACATGCCTCTGTGCGAAAGCTCTTGACAAGATAAACAGCTTCTCACATCCTGGGACAAATTTCCACAGTCTTTTGCTTTTTTGTTTGTTTGTGTGTTTGTTTTTTAGCTATCACTTAATTGTGTCACAGAGTTATCATGCCTTCATGTGCACATGCAGTAGTGCTCCTTGGGGCTCTGCTGTCTTTGCAGAAGTAGGTACAGGATCTTCACCTTGCTTAATCTGAAATGCCTACTCTTCTGGTTCATCACGACAGTCAATGCAGTTACCTACATGTTTTCTCACAAACCAGGCTACATTCTGGACCTTCAGGGTTTTGGCTTTGAAATACTGCCCAGCTCCTTCAAAAACTAAGGTAGGCACAGTATCAGTGTGCAAACAAGTCTGGAGCCTGTATGAAGCTGTATAAGAATACTCTTAGGAAAGGCATATTTCAAAGGTAGCGCTACCTTTTCTCTTTTCAAAGAGAAATCACAGACACAAGTAATTTCTCTAACCAGAGCTTTTCCCCAGTGATTAAAGGCACTGTCGATGTTCACCTTCAAAGGTAAAAATAATCAAACACCCCCCACCCCTCAAAAAAAAGTGCTCGTTAGTGATCATTTAGCTTCTGTACCTTCCATGAATCTGTTAGGAAGTTCAGTGATCTTCTCATACAGACTTATGGTAAAAATACACATTTGATCTTCAGGAGTGTCATTCCTAACTCTCTAGCAGTCATTTCAAATATCTGCCCATTTTAATTCCCCTGGCTACCCATTCTTTCCAAATTCATAGTTCCAGGAACCAGAGAACTGCATCAATGAGATCTGAAGCATTCTAAGCTGTGGTCTTGTCACAGACTTTTATCACTTGTTCAGAAGAGAAAGAGGATGTCCCACTACCCTGGAAATTATCTATATCCTAGGATTAAAGCTCTTTTAAATGCCTATGCTGCACATCCTGTAATTGCCCTCGCACTGAATCCTGGAGTAAGTAGATAAATAATGCACCATGGCAGTTGTGGTATCACCAGTTGCTGTTGTTGGTCTAGCAGCAGCTGAGCTAGGGTGGTCACCTCTCCAGTAGAGCAGCAGCAATGAACACTACTTAGAAGTCAACCACCAAATCAAAGACAACAGGTTTATTTCAGGCCAAGGAAAGTACCTGCCTGAATCTTAAGGTAACAGAAAACAAAGAAGGGTAGCAAGGCTAGATTAAGAAGACAGGGTTGTGAGCTGATGAGCAAGTCTCTCAAAAGCTGCAGTGTTCTCAGCGTGCTCTGCTGTAGCTGCTGTGGTGGCAGATGACCTTTCATGCTTTGTTACTTGTGTTTTAATGCATGTGTGATCTGATATGCACCCTGAGACAAAATGAGCCTAATGGACAGTAATGCAGACTAGCTTCTGCATGACAGCCAATCTGCTCTCAGGCTGGGAGAGACACCCTGATGGTTCGGCTTGGAGAGGTGAGTCATTAACCTTCATCAGTAAAAGGAGAGGGCCTAAATTTAGTTGGAGCTCTGAACGAGGTAAAAGAAGAAGAAACAGGAGTTTCTTACTTGTTTAAATGTATTTGAACATTCTGAGACCCTTAAGAGAAAGCTAGAGACAATTACTGCTTTTGGGAGGTGTGTTGTTTGTTTGTTTTTCATTTGGTTTTGGTTTAATTCCTAATACTGTAGTCTTTTGTGGTTTATGCATGAAGTTATAGTGAAAACCTTACTGTGTGTTAGTGTAGTTGCTGGTGCCATCTCCAGATGCAGATCTGAGTAAAAGGCTAACCACCTTGCTTGGCAAAAATGACACTGTTATGGAAATTAGACTAATCTGCTCTTTTGGTTAAGAGGTGTATTGGGTTTGCATGGCAAGGTTTTGGTAGCAGGGCGGGGATACAGGGGTGGATTCTGTGAGAAGCTGTTGGAAGCTTCCCCAATGTCCAACAGAGCCAATGCAGCTGCCTCCAAGATGGACCTGCCACTGGCCAAGGCTGAGCCCATCAGTGACAGTGGTGGTGCCTCTGGGATAACGTGTTTAAGAAGGGGGAAAAGTTGCTGCACAAGTGCAATTTCAGCCGGAGAGAGGAGTGAGAATATGTGAGAGCAACAGCCCTGCAGACACCAAAGCCAGTGGAGAAGGAGGGGGAGGAGGTGCTCCAGGTGCCGGAGCAGAGATTCCCCTGCAGCCCGTGGTGAAGACCATGGTGAGGCAGGCTGTGCCCCTGCAGCCCATGGTTAAGACTACGGTGGAGCAGATACCCACCTGCAGCCCGTGGAGGACCCCACACCGGAGCTGGTGGATGTGCCCAAAGGAGGCTGTGACCCAGTAGGAAGCCCACACTGGAGCAGGCTCCTGGCAGGACCTGTGGACCCATGGAGAGGGGAGCCCACGCTGGAGCAGGTTTGCTGACACATCAGCTGAAGCCAAAACAAACAGTTGGTCTTTATTCTATACAATAATTTTTGTGTTGGGAAACTTGCTGTTAGTGAGCTGTATGCTAATTAACAAGACTGTGGACAGTGGTACCAGATTTTTTTTTTTTTAATCAGTTGTCAGGCTAATCAATTGTAAGTGTGAGAATCCAGCAGAGAGAGGGAAATACAAACTCCAGCATTTGAGGAAGCAGATAGATGCGTTGCACTGCGCTGCTCACCTCTGTCCCAAGAGGATAAAACCAGTCAGGAACAGGTGCTGAAGGAAGCTATTCTGATCAGCGGTTGAAAGCAGGTATCCTCTCTTCTGAGAAGAGGCTAAAAATACTTGTCTTGTCTACTCTGGTAAAAGAAAAGGCTGAAAGAGGAACTTCTCCTCTCTGTAAACATGTTCACGGTTTAAGCAGTCTCAGATTTTTAAACCAAAATATACAGTTTACACAAAATGACAAAGTAGAAAATGTTTCTGCCTGAATTAGGGCTGAAAATTAGAAGAAGGTTCTTATTTTCACAAAGTCAGAGCTTGAAACGGTTTCCTGGTAAAATTAATGGGAATAAAAATGGGGTTAGTTTTAATGAAGGATGTGATCATTTAAGAAATAATTACTTAGCAAGACTAGCTGCATAGCATTGAAAAGTACTTTGGTAATCTGTCTGGATTATTAGCGAGCTGAAGAATGTATATAAATATTAGTTGCTGAGAATATTTTATTTTAGAGCATATTTTTCTTGTAAATGTTATTGATATCCTCTCAACCTTTTTTTAAGGTGTTATAGGACAAAAATCAAACCATACCCCCATAAGAGAAAAATTCTTCTGGCAATACTTTGAAATAGTACTGCCAAAAGGAGAATAAAACCTGGTGAAAGGAGGAAAAAAACACTTGATTTCATAAGGAATCTTTATGATTTCTACTGGCCATGGGTTTCATTTGTAAGTATATTGAAACAAAATGCCCAGCAGAGTTACACACAGACTAAACAGTTCAAAGATCTGGCACAATTCTGACCATAGTAAGATCAATAAATGAATGCGTATACCCTATCAACTTCAGTCTAAGAAATTAGTTGTTAAAAAGAGAAACATCAAGAATGTTTTAGATTTTGTAAGACAAAACTAATTCCCTTTAATAATATAAGCCTGATCTGTAACAAAGTTACATAGCATGCTGTAGAACATAAGTAAAACATAATGATATGCAACAAAGAGGCAGCTAACCAACCAATTAGTAGTTTGTGTGATTCCATTTTCCTGAATTTTTGCTGAAAATAAATTTTTCTACAGTTCTTCATGGTTTCCCTGAAAAACAGCATGAAATGTGCAGTGGTTTTCTGTTACTAGCAGGAGAGCCATATAAATCTGAGGAGTTCAAAATCACCATATGTCAGGAAACAGAGAGGATCTCTGAAATTACGTGTAAAGATAAAAACAGATAAAATTGGTCCATTAAAAAGTGTAAAGCTTTCGCAAACATACAGGTATGATTCATCCAGAATATACAAGTAAAATTTTTTATTGCTTTTTCTCTAAACTACTGATGTTGTTGCAGAGCAAATAGTCATTTGTCCAGGAAAGACAGTGGGAGACAGAGATCACAGGGGGTTGTGTATGTACTGCAGATGTAACACCAGTTTGTGATAGGCGAAACCGTGACTTTTGCATGCCAGTGCATTTTATTTGGTAGAACAAACTTCTATAGATAGAACAACAGACTTGAAAACCATGTTGGAAAGCAGCTGACCACACATATGGACTATTTCACAATTTGGTTCCCTAACCATCCAGTTCCCAAAGCAAAACAGGACACTGCCGTTCAGGCAAATCTTTGAACCTACACGGCGAATGGGTGTGAGAAAAAACTACCCACAATCACACCAGAAAATCATGTACTGCTCTTTGTTCTCATCCAAGGCATTTATTTTTATGGAAGTCAACCAGGGAAAAATAATAATCTTTCCAGGATCTTAGATAAGAAATGCAGCTTTGAACTTGTTGTTTCAGTACAAGTATTCAGTATATGGGTACATGTACTGTAAAGACACATGCGGGTCTATGAGCATACAGATCGAGTTGTAGAAAAGGAATTATTCTTGGCCTGATGATCCTAATTAGGGTCATTTACTCTCTCTATAACCATCCACTGAATAAAAAGTGAAGGTGAACATGGAAAAATTGCAAGTCAAATGCATAAATCACTAATTCCTCCTGCTGTCTGCAAAGGAAGCGAGGTGTTGAGGGATCTTACGAATGTGCTTGCCTCCTCTAGATAAGCTGCTGCCTTCAACAGCACCCACATGTAGGGCTCACATAAAATACAGACAGCCAAGTACCCCCTCTTGGGCTGACAGAGATGGAAGGTCACTAGTGCAGGGGCACACATCACACTCTCTGGGTTCATAAACACACATGCATTTGCAGATCCCTTGAGCACCAGCATGACCCCTCTGTCTGCCCCGCATCTCTGCCTGCATCCCAGCCCCTCTTACCCACCCCACAGGTCTCCCACTTGCCTGTTGGTCCAGCCTGAGGCTCACTGCAAACACCCACGCACTCACACACTCATCTCACAGACACCCATGTTCACAAGTCCCCCCAAGGCATAGCAGCACTGACCTCTGCCCACCTGATACCCCAAACCTGAGAACCCCTTACTCACTGGCTGGTCCAGCTTAAAGTTTGTTGGTGAGCGCAAACACGTCGCACGCACACCTGGTTTAGGGGGAGATACAGACACTCCCCCCCAGCAGCTGGCAGCGGGCACCCGGGCTGTGACCCACATCCCTCCTCCAGCCACTGGCGCAGAGCCCCTTGCTCACCTCCCTCACCCCTCTGAAGGTCAGAGTCCAGCAATCATGCGCAGGGCTCAGCCAGACAAACGCACTGACCAGACCTGTTTTACATCCACCTGGCCCGCTTTATAACCTTTTTTGCCTACACCCCCTCTTTGTTCCTCCTGCTCCCCTTCCCCTCTGTGTCCCCAGGGGTTTGTACAGTTCTGCCCATTCCCGCACCCCTCTGGTCCAGGTCTCCCCTGGTTTACAGTCCCAGCCGTTGCAAAGTCAGGATTTATCTTCCTGGAAGTGGTGCCTGTAGTTTCTTGAAAGCCCATCAATTAGTGCAGTTGGGTTTTGTCATTGTTTGCCAAATCTAAATCTCTGTCTATTTGTTTCTGGTTGCCTCCTTTTCCCTTATTTCCCAAGTGACAAGGTCTCTGATCAGATAATCTTGCTGGCATAAACCTTCCCACACTCTCACTTGCCCTCATCAATTGCTATGACTGTGTCTGTTTCCCATCACTGCCTCCCTTGCCATTTGTCAGTCAGGTTTGTCTCTCGGTATGTCTTGTTTATCATCCTTTTCTTATTATCCCTTTCTTCATTGAAGAAGGTACTTGACCAGATGCCCTTAAATAAGCAGACACTCTCCTCCCACTTACCCTTACACAAGGGTCAGAGTATACATTGGCAGATCTCCAGGAGACAGAAAATAATTATATTTTCCATCTCCAAATTAAACTTTGTTGTTGTTGTTATTCTGGAGTGATCTTCACAATTGCTATTTCTTGAGTACAAACTGAAGGAAAACCAGTGTGGCCCGAGGATTCAAGTACTACCATAGAAAAGCTTCAGGTCCATCTGGGTGAAAGGGAACAATGTCCCAGTTTGCTTCACATCCCCCCCCATCAGTTGTCTTAGATGTGGTAGTATTCTTTATATTTGTGGTGTATTCTTTGTGTCATAACTTTGGTCCACCCTTTAGAATAATTACACATGTGCTGAGCTTACATGGGAAAGGCAAATTCCTCGCATCTTTTTAACAGCTTGGGTTTGTGACTGCTTGCTGTAGCAAGGACTTGCAGAGCTGGAAAGTGGAGAAAAAGATCAGTGAATGGAAAACCTCTGTAGATGTCACTTGTATTTACAGGAAATTGGACAGCCAAGGACATTAGTTAAGACTGTCCAACAGAAAATTTGATCAGTTTCTCGTTAACTCTTGCCAGTGAGCACCCTGTTTCCCAGCAAAGGTGGGCCAGTTTTCCCACAGCTAATTAATACAAAAGTTTATTAACATAGAGATAATTCTTCTGATCCCTCTATGAGGTTTGTTCAGCTTAGCTCAACTGCATGGTGCAGATAAACAGCAGTGAAAACAAAGAGGAAGATTGAAGCTGCCAGCTGGAGAGAACCAGGAGAATTTAGTCTCAGAAAAGTATCTGACTTCTCCAGTTTGGGACAAGACTTTAATATGAAACAGAAATTAATCTGAAACAAGAAAAAGAGAGACATAATCTGGAAGTCTGGTTGATCTGTAGAAAATTTTGATTTTCTGAGGTACCATTTGCAAATGAAGACATCTAGATGGGACTGGCAATAAATGAAGATACATAGGCATGCATCTACCTTTTGTAAGGTGCATACTGGTCTGTTGAGGGCAGCTGATGATGTTTGGACAGGCTCTGGAATTTGTAACAAACACACTGGAAGACACAAAAGTTTGAAGAGCATCCTTGGGGATGTGTTGTTTCCAGATATTTGAAAGACACAATGCGTATCATTGATCATCACTGGCTGAAAGGGGGTGGCTGACTGGGTTGATACCACACTGCCACACTGCTCCTGGGTCTGCGAATAACTGAATAATAAGGTACCAGTAAGAACCAGAGCCCAGGACTCCCCTTTTCCTGAAGGAGCCTCATCACTGGCCTTCACAGCCAGGCTGCCTCTCTCCCTGGCCAGATGGGGGAATGGGGAATAGGGAGTGCCACCCTCCCGAATCCTTCTGCATGGATGCCCTGTTTTGGTCTGAACTGGAGCCCATTGATCAACAACAAAAGTTTTGTTCAGGAAAATGTATAATGAAAGGCTAGGTGTGGCAGGATTTCCATGTGTGAACTCTCTTTTGGCCTCTCTACATAGTGCATTTGTGCTATTTGCAATCTGTTGTTATTTCTTTTCCCTTCACCTTTTTGGGCCATACAGAATGTCACGCTTTTGTACCTCAGTGGGAAGATGGGCAGAACTGAGAGAGAAGGTGTTTTAATTACTGAAACTGCAAAACTTCACTGTAGCTGGTAGACATGACTACAGTCACACATTGAAGGCATGCATGCTTTTTTTAGCTGAAACAGCAGGAGCTACTGTTCAAACACAGGCTACTACTCAAGTCGGAAGCTGAGCTTTGTGAATGTGGTAGCAAAGTGACATGCAGCTATGAGCAGGCATCCCTTCAGAAACAATATTCAGAAGCACATGAAGAACAGGAAGGAAAAGTAGAAAAAAACCCAAACTATGAACAGGAGAAAGAATTAGTAGGGAATAAAGCAAACAGGAACATTTTAAGAAGACTGTTTTGGAAAAAAACATTAAGATGTTTTTTGCTCATAAAGGAAAGCAAAATCACTATAAGTTTGTGCAAGTTAGAATCAAAAGGAATAATAGTATGTTCAGTAAATAACAGCAGATGTGAGATAAACAGTGAAGACCCAAGACAGCCTTTCATACACAGTGGATCATGTTAATATAAAGTAAATGTGAACTTTGCTTTTACTTTACAGATCAAGGATGAAGTCTGTATTTTCATATTGGTGTCAAAACACCAACAATATTGTAAGAAGAAAAAAATGCTCTTTTAAAATTTTCTTCCTTTTTCTCCTAATGCTATGCATTTTGAGTAAAATTTAATAAATACTAAGAAGACATGTAATGAAAACCCACTCAGATGTTAAACCAGGACGTTTCAAAGGATCTTATTTGTCAATGCAGATACACTGGGCCAAGGCTGAAGTTTATTATCAATTTTGGACTGCAAAACAGTTCCTGTACTTTCTGGTAACTTTTTTATCTTCTGGATGGAGGCCAAAAATGCATCTGTCTTTTTTGATTATTTTTTTTTGGCAGCCTACCAAGTGCTGAGTTGATTCACCATGTGCTGCAAGCCCAACCTCGATATACTGTCAATGCTATACATCAGAGTTTTGAAGAGGGGAGCATGAGGCATTTGCGCTGTGCCTGCTTTGGCTGGGAGGGGATCATCTTTGGCTGATAACACATGAATAAAGCTGTAGGTTACAGAAATGCGGAGTGGGTCTAAAAGGGAGCCAGAAATAATTATTTAGTTTTTAAAGGCAGGGACATAGTCCCAGAGGACTGTGTTCATTGCTAAATCTTTGAATGATTTTGAGCAAAGAGGAAGTGGGTATTTTTTCCACAAGAGATGGAAATGATAGACAAACACTTGCTATCCAGTTTGCTGCTATTCTGAAAGGTCAGTTACTTGGCTAGCAAAATGGAGTCAAGAAGCTGAATGTTATTCTTTAGGCTGACACTTCAAGGTATTAGGTATTTGCTGAAAAGCAAATGTTAGCTCCTGTTATGTTTCAAAGCGTAAAAAGTAGATGATTAGATTTAACCATCTATCATAAGATTAAATTGCTCCTGTATTTAAATGAGTGGTTGTAATTTATGTCCCAAGAGCTGTGGTCTTGACATTTGTTGTTGGAAAAGAGAGGCAAGCAGGTAGAATTTAATGATTTAAAACAGCATACAGACTAACGTATTTGCAGAGGAAAATGAACATACACATAGTAACTGCTCTTCTTTTTCTGTCTGAACACGTGACTTAGTGATCTGGTTTGCAGCCAAAATGCTCCTCACAACCTGACCCTAACAAAGACTTTCCTATCTGAATGTATCTTAGGGGATAAACAGAAGTGAGATGGGGAGAGGTGGCCTCTGGGTTTTCCTGTGTGGCTGTTGTGATGACTGGGCAAAATATCTGTATTTACTTTATGAGCTCAGCAAATGAGTCAGAATTCCTGTTAATTTTCAAATCAGTGGCTTCCAGGCTTTTGTACAATCACCAGGACAACTAGAATTAAATCAGAGGAAGCTGTAAAGAGACTGCTAGAGAACCAAGAAGGAGTACTGACATAGTAATGCCCAAGCCAGCCTCATGTACACAGTTTCAGAAGATAAAAACAGATGGCGGTGCATTGATTAAAACATTTCACCCTTCTGGAGGCAAGAGTGCAGAAGAGAAACTTCTATGGGATTTCAAGAGCTGCCCAAGCATGTCAGTGAAAAAGCTAACTTGGTGGTATGACCTGTAAAAGAGAGATAATGCTGCAAGCAGTAAAGAGTGTTTTAGTTGATTAGTTGGTTGTTTGGGTGCAGTTTTGTGCTTTGGTGTTGTAGTTAGTTAGTCTGTTTGTTTGTTTGTTTTTCCCAGAAATGAGGAAAGTCAGCTACAGTGTGGTAAGAAAATTTAAGGGAGAAAACCTGTAGATCTGTTTGTTGGTTTCATGCCTCAGTCCTGCATGCTTTGTAACTTTAAGTGAAAGGACAATAATGCTTTAATCTGGAGAAATTGATAGCGAGTCTCTCCAAACAGCTATGTCAAAGGTTTGTGTGGAAATCCCTTGGTGAGTCTGGCTACAAAGTGAAGGGGTGGCTGGTGACTTGGACATACAAAGTCATAGACTTTGGGATCACATCCCAGGACAGGCAGATTTATCAAGGATTACTAGGGCTCATCCGCACAGCACGGCTCTGCAACCCCTCCAGGTTCCCTCCAGCTCCTCCTCAGCTATCAGCCTGCACAGCAGCGTCTGCCACATCCAGTCCCCACAGTCTCCCTTTTCTGCTCCTAAAGCCCGTTGCTTTGACATGGTGTGTCTTACAGGAAGGGAGAGAGGAATTTAAGCCCCTCTTTTATCATTCATGAGTGGCTACAGTAAGCCTGTGGGAGATGCCCAAGGCCTGACTCCTGTGAAGGTGCACTCGGGGAGGCCTTCAGGAGTAAGACTGGAGCAGTTAGCTCAGCAATCATGACAAACACAGTACTCCCATTTTTTTATTTCCTGACATCCAAGGGGCTTGAGTGGTGACATTTGGAGCATGTTCAATTTCAGTCTCCTGCTCTAGTTGTTTAGAGGTACCCGTGCTAAGGAATGTCAGGGTTGGGGAAATAGCTGGTGTATGAAAGCGTACAGCTGAAGCACATTTCCCCCACCAGTGACTCTTTCTCTGGGGCTGCTTTGCTGCTACAGCCATTTGTTCAAGATTGTTCTCCTAACCAGCCACGCACAACCAGATACAAGTGCACAGGGAAGTCAAAACTGTCTCCCTTCTCAGTGCTCAGACCCTGCAAATGAACTCCCCTGTCTTCCTGCATTCCCATGAAAGACTGTGAGTGTTACAGTGGTCTGTTCCCTCTGGTCTTAGAGGGACTCACGAGCCCTGCTGTGAAATCTGCTGCTGCCGAGAGCGGCTGTCTGCTGAGGGCCTCATTATGTGCCTTTCTCCGTCACCACCCTGTGCCCCCAGAGGCACCCGTCAGATCAAACTGGAGAACTATTTGTATGAGATGCAATTCTTCATGTGGGATTGAGGGAGTATTAAAAGCTGGAGTTCTAACTTTGTAGCACTGATAATATGTCTAAGTAGAAAAGAAATAGCCGGATTTAGAGAATACAGGTGGTAGCAAAAAGAAGGAAAAAGGGAAAGCACTGGCCTAAGACTTAAGAGCCAGGGATCCATTTCTGGTCTTGTTGCCGGCCTGCCAAATGACTTTTTACACGTCATCTTCCAGCACTTCCTCAGTTTTCCTTCTTTCTAATGAGAGGAACTAATAGGTGCTATTGTTAACACGCATCATACAGTAACTATGGAAGAAAACACATCTGTGTTTGAAAGGCAGTGAAAAAAACCCACTGAATTATGTGTCTGTCTACAGCTAGGTGTCCTTGAATTTTGCATTAAAAGCACACATTCAAGGAGAAATAGAGGTAGGTACTTCACTAATATGCACTTTTAACATTTTAAAATCTGCAAGTTAAGCACTGAAGGGCTGCTAAATTTAACATAAAGGGCTTTACATCACATTTAAATTGACTGACTACAGTGTCATTACTTTAATGGCATACACACATTCTCAAGAAATAATTTATATTCTCAAAACAAGGACTGGAAGACTAGTAAGGTCTCATCTATATGATCTTCTGAAGATAAATATATGTTTGGCTGAGATTTCAGAAAGTCTATTTTATTTTTACTTCGTGTCACTTGCTTTCTGTTTTGTGTAAATCAGGGTATTATTAACATACATAAAGACAATTCTACAGGAGAGCAGTAAACAGTCAGTGGGTAAATTCATAGGTCTTTCATCCTGCCAGTGAGCACTCACAGATCAAAATGAACTTTGCAAGTCTGTTTGCCTTGCTAGCTTCTCCTTAAATTTAGTTACATCAGTTCCATCCAAAGTCAAAATGAAACTTTGTATGGGAAGAGACTGGGGCCATCAGCCAGATGCAGTTTGCATTTAGGAAAATCTAAAAATGTTATCACTGAACTTATTGTTTGGGGCATATGCCCATGGTGATGATTTTTATTTAATCGAGGTGTTTGTAATACTTCTAGCACAATTGCACCCAGATGTCTTTATGCCTTTATTTTACAGCAAAAAAAAAGTTTTCAAATTTAGGAAAAAAAATACTGAAAAAGCACTTCCTCTCTGTCAAACCATGACTTCAGACGAACAACATGTTTGTGAGGAAGATGTCCAGCACGCTGCTTAAAATAACAATATCAAATAGTTTCTTGATTTTAATTCAGGTCAAGTACAGTTGCCAATGTATATATCAAGTTGGTTTTTGTTTAAAAAAACCTTTGATGTTGCACATTCTACCTGTTAAGCATCACATGGTGCCAGTAATGGATCATGTGGAAAGCTTTGTTGAGTTTGCTGGTGAGGTACTTTGCCAGATGGTGTTATCAAGAAGAGGGTCTCTCTGTATGTGCCCTGTATCTAAATGAGTGCACATACCCTATATTGGGCATCTACATACCCTGTCCTAAGTGCCACTGTGAGGATATGGACTAGATGGACATTTTTTTTTTACTTAGGATGCTACTTCTTACAAGCTCCCAATAGGAAGCTGTATGTCAGAGAGCTAATATAACTCTGGAATGCATAGGCAGAACATCAGACAAGCGTAAAGGGAGACTATGTTATAACCGTAGATAAAATAATTGGGGTAGATACTTCAGTGTTGTGACTATGGTGCCTGGATTGCTTAGAAATTGCAGAGCACACAGGAAAGAATAACTTGAGATCTGTAAATTCTTCCCAGTAAAAAGAAACTAAACCAAGTCAGTACAATTTATCTGACAGAAGGCAAATTGTGGTCTCCCTATGTGTGCAAGAGGTTTCTGACAGAAGATAGATCTTCAGTCTAGGGGAAACATTGTAAACAGATGCAATGCAAAAAAGGTATCTATATATTTTTTAACAGTATGTCCCGTCAGAACAAATTATGCAGGGAAATGATAGGGTCTTTAGCACTTGATATTAAATCAAGAGCAAGCATCTTTCTAGAAAATTTGCCATAGTTTAACAGAAGTTCTAGGATTAATGCAGAAACTAAGAAGGGTAATGCAGAAATTAAGAAGTGCTTATACTGTGCACAAAGACAGGCTGGATGCTTATGATGGTCTCTGGATATTCAATTTTATGAGAGCACATAAGAGTCTGCAAAAATTACCAACTGTGGCTGGTAAGAGGATGCAAAAGGCTTATGTTGTGCAAGTGCTACATAATACAGAACGTTTCAACTACCACTTCCCTGAAAATAGTTTTGAAATCCTTTTTCTGTGTTATCTATGGAACTGTAAAAATAGAAGAGAACCTCTGTTCCTAAATAAGCTGACATACATGCTATAGGACATGCAAAAGACAGAACCCTCGGAGATTTCATAAAATCCATTTCTTGCCCCTGGTAGTGCTGACTGTGTTGTGCTGCCTCTTTTTGACCCAAGTTGATGAACTTTGAATACCAATGACTTCAAGTAGGAAGGAAAACTGATGACAGAGCAAGTTATTTTCCTGACATTACTTGCAATAATGTATCATAACTTGTTTGGTTTGGTTTGGTTTGGTTTTTGGTTTTTATCTTGGGATATGAAGAGCTAGAGATAATCTTCCTGTTTGTTGTTGGGGTTTTGTGTGAGTGTGTGTTTTCTTTTTATTTGTTCTTAGAGAAATTGCAGTTGCCTCTTGAGACAAGGAGTAATGCTAGGGCAATGGAGAGATGCTTGATGATGATAGTCAAATAGTCCCGGGTGGTTTAGATTACTGCCATGATGCAACTTGCTTTCATGCTGTGTAAGTGTACCTTTTGTACTCTTTTTCTGCTGGGATCTGTGCTTCATTGCCCAGAACTGTGGGAAGGTAATTTGGGAGACCTTGTCCTCATGCTAGCTCTGCAGAAACAGTAGAAAACACTAATGGCATTTGAAATGCCAGTATCACGCCTGTCCTCAGGGTGCTGTTTTGCTGTTAGCAGACTAAACTTACACTGTGTCACTGCCTAATAGTTCACCACCTGACTAACTTGGCTGTGTGGCCCAGAGTTGTTTAGGCAGGTCTGAATGACTCAGGCAGCAGATTATGGAGGGTTTTGTCTATGACGGAGCCTGGTACCCTGAAGCTGCTGACATGCTTGTCTGCAGAAGATGACACTAGCTCTTACCCAGCACAGGTGCCCTGGAATCACGGCACAAGCAGGCACTGTGTACTTGCTCACAACTGTTGATAGTCAGTCCATAAACTCGACCTGGTGTTCAGTGAAAGCTGTCTAGAGATCCCTTTCTCTGCTAGCACAGTTATCTCGAGGGCTATGAATGCCATTTGCAGCCATTGCACGGCTGGGGGAATTGTGTTGAAGGGATACTGATGGCCCAGTTTTATCCTGACACAGCTGCCCTGACAGGATTTTGCATTCCAAATCTCTTCTCATGGACTGAGAGGAGCTGGGTGCGATCAGCCTCCGGAGGGGGTGACTGCTCTAAAGGAGGTGTCCTATCACTGAAGGTGGGGCACTTGGTGCCAGTGCTGGGTGCCAAAAGTCTCTCTCATCTTCTGTTAATGGCCATTAATTTATCATACATAACAAAATGTCCTGGGCCCACCAAAGCATCCTGGGCTCCCTTGTTATGTACATCATCTTGTTTACATGCAGAGGGGAACCTCCTGTTGTGTATAAAGCCAATAATCTGTTGTTAGTATAAATCAAATCTCAGCAGTCTAATCCAAGAATTATTAGTAACTATTACAGAAAGGGAAAGAAGACATTCTTGCAGAAAAAGTATCGATAATGGTAACACAGTTAAAACCATTATACACACACTTGTTAGTTTCTTTCCTGAGTTCCTTAGTTTCTTCTTTTTTTCTGATGTTTTGCTCACCCTTCCCCTGCTCCTCAGGCTACTAGGGTTGGTGGTTTGACGCTGGTGGTGGTGGAGCAGGTGTTAAGGAAAGTTGCCAGTGTCTAGAGTCCTTCACTGGAGGAATATGATGTTCATGATGTTGGTTTCTGCATCCTCACTCGAGGATCCACTTTAGGTCCTTTTTATATGCTTACTAACATGCTTTTAAACCTTGCTCTTTCTCTGCTGGCCTGAAAATCCACGTTATGTCTGAATGAACTGTATCATGTGCCTTTTATGTATGTTAGGTACTATTTCTTTGTTCTCTTTATTGACTTAAACACAGTTTTCTCCAAACCTGCATTTCTTTAACTAGCTGTTGGTAAATTGTTTGTACATGTAGAGTTTCCAGTGCCAGGCCTGTGCTGTCTCTTCTAATCCCATGGCTGTACTCCTCTATACTGTATCTTGTGTCTTTACTTCTCAAGGCCTCTGTTACCATACCAAGCCTGTATTTCTCTACACTACACATTATGTTAGATTTGTAAAACCACAGCAGTACCAGACAAAGATAAATAAAAATTAAAAATACTAGCTATAGACAGGCGGTGAATTAGAAAATTTGGAAAAATGCCCTTTTACTATCAATGTCTGTACCATATTGCAGGTTACATGTTTACACCCTTATCCAAGATCAGGTGGTGGTGACCTCTGCAGGGCCGGGGAGCAGAGGGCTCCTGGGCTGGAGTGGTTCCCTGGTGCCGCAGGGATCTGATGCAATGAGCTACAAAGCACCATTGGTAGCTGCACAGCCTGGGCATGCTCCTGCTGAAGTGTAGCAGTGTTTACAACTGGTTTGTACCACCTGCTCATGAAATTTAATCTACCTTCCAGTGTTGCTACCAAATATAGAACAAGCATAGTCAGTGAGGTATGATTCAACCCACAGCTGTGTATTTTTTCTTGCATGTAGTATTTGAATGGTTGATTTGTAAATATGCATGTTCTGAAATTATCTACATCAGTATCTGAAGCTAATGAGTGACGCCACACTTGCAGTTCAGAAACATGATCTTTCCCTGTATTGTAACTGCACAAAGTAATTTGCTCCTCAGTTGCTTAGCCAGTTGTCATTTTCTAGTACCTCATTTCATGTGACTTTTTCAGATAGTATTTTCTAATGCTCAGAAATTTGGAAGTAACACTGACTTGTGATCTTATTTTCCTGACTCTGACTGCACTCTGAAGTGCACTTGTTTAGCTGTACTAACTGACTATATCTGCAACAAAAAGGTTTCAGAAGTGATTATTGTAGCCAAACGTTTCTGTGTAGTAATGATGCATGATGACTTACAGCCCTGGTAGCATTAAAGATTTTCATCTAGATTCATGAACTTAGTAAGTTTCTTGTTCTGCCTTAAACCATTTTAGTCAGCATTATGTGCTCTAAATATGCAGTTTAAATAGAGGAATGAGCAAGAGTCAGAGGAATGTTGGAGCAGATGCAAGCCTGGAGTAACAAACATGAGGTGTCAGTCAGGAGGCAAGATCTTGTTTTGGTGATGGTATCCGCTGTGAGAAAACCACAGAGAGGATATCAGGAGCAATAGTATCCGTGCACACTCCCCTTTCCTTGTCAGACCTTGTCAGGAGTCTTGAGCTTCTCAACAAAGCCAGGATCAGAACCAGGATTAGGAACATTTCACCAGTCTCCAGCTCAGTGGCCTCTGTTCAAGGTCCACTTAAGTCAATTGGTCTGGTAAAACTCTTTGGGATACTACAGCTTGTCTTGAAAATTATCTTCTCAGGTGTTGTTTATCTCTAAGGTGATCAATTTTGAAGCAACAACTGTAATTATTTACATGAATAACCCATATCATTATAGAGATAGAGCGGAAAAGAGAGCCTGGGAACAGATAAACGAGGAGAATAAGGGGTTTTTGTGAGAGATGAGGAAGGACAGGAGATATCTTCAACCACACTGAAACCTCCATGTCTTCTGGCCTACAAGCCCAGTCCTCCAAAGTTCATACTGGTTCCCATCAGCTTCCCAAAGCTTGCCTGACCTCTCCCATCACCTTTCCTTACTATCAACTCCTACCCCACAGAACTGAAAGTGGGATTTTGCTCACCCAGGACTAGGAGGGCATGAGCTGGTGCTGGAGTCTGGTCAGAATTTGCCTCGGAAAGCAGGTCTGGCATGAATGGGCTGTGGATACGGGGCTCACCATAGCCACACACAGTGGCTTTACCACTCACTGCTGAGTCTTCACTTCAATTAACTCAAGTGTCTGGTGCTGCAAAACTATGTCCAATAGAGAGGGAGAGGCATCACAGCCACGAGACAGGTAATTTCATCTCTGCATACCTCTTCTCCATGAATTTTTATCCTCTGTCTTTTTTCCTCTCCAAGGCTAACTATGCTGTCCTGAAATTTCTCCTCTACTTCCAAATGGCAAGAACATTTTCAATGAGCATTCTTCCCGGATGTGCCCTTGTCTGGAATAATTTACCCTTTTGAATTAAACATTCAGTGTATGGTCATTCATGGAAATACCTCCAATCCAGGATTCCCCTGGTTTTAGGAACTAGTTTCTACTCCACCATTTCTTATTAAAAGTATCTGTATTTTCTAGGATAAAATACAAATCTTTTCCCCCTTCTTCATGATCAGGCATCCACAACAACTGCCTTCCTTAGGAAACTCTAGCACAGCCCCTCACAACATCACAGCTCGTTTTCTGTGGCATAATTGCTACAGAAATCTGGCACCAGCTTTCCATGGCAACAAGAAGCTTGGTCTGCCTATAGAGGTCTTGGGTTTTGATTAAAAAAAGATACAGCTGTTCCTTAAGGTTTCCCTGTGACCTGTGCTTCTCCTTCTGGCTCTAGGAAATGTACTGGTCACTCTGAAAGTTGTTCTTCCTCATGAAAGTTGTTCTTCCTCAACCTCACAAACACACAATAGCTCTTGAGAATATGAATTTTTTTTTTTTTTTTTTTTTTGAGGAAGAACAGAAAAATTAACACTAGCAGAATAAGTACAGTTCAACAGCAGGAATATATGGAAATTAAATTGATACAGGCACCCAAGACATTTAACATCAGAGTAGCTTTACTAAAAGCCTTAAGCTGCCAAGTTCCTGTGATATGGTGACTGTGATTTGTTTCTTATCGCTCCAGTACAAAAGTGACATTTCCAGAAAGCAACATACCCTTTTGTAGAACTACAGGAAAATAACATGGTTCATACTGAGCAGTGCCTGTTTTCCATCTTCTCTCCCGTGAAAGAAGCAGAGATTTGTTTTTGCAGGGTCATTGTTACAAAATCGTTTGAGAGCCAGCTGAAGCATTTGAAAAAATTGCCAGCTGTTCATTATGACTTCTCATCTGGATGCTGCTCCCCACACAGCTGAGCTGCTGGAACAGATCTGATGGGTGTTCCCTACATCATAAAACTGGACATATTACTTCAAGCTTCAACAGTGGTTTCAGCTAAGTAAGTCAAATTTCTCTGGGAGCAGATTGTGGGTGCTTATACAACCCACTCAGTGTTCAGCTTCTCAATTTGGGGATTACATCTGAGTGAGGGGCAATCAAACAACTTTCCCCTAAAGTTTCAGTTAAAGCATGCATGTTGGGATCAACTTTTGCATCTTTTGTCATGAATGGGGAACTTTTGTTTAAGGGCTGCTTGGTTCTGGCTCATCCTGTTGTTGAGAACAGCCAGAGATTTCATTAACAAATACAAAAACTGAGAGTGCAGAGAACAACTGATATTTCTGAATAAGCTTTGGCCTCTTCCTGGTCCTTCTTCTATTCTACACCCAGGTTTCACGTGTCCATGCTCTGAGAAACAGCACAGGAGGGCCATTGTAGCCTGGCTGGCCATGGATCTGCATCTTCTCTGGTGTCTAATAAGGCTTTTCCTGCAACTGAAACAGTCAGAATGTGTATGCATGTTTGTGTGTGTCTCTCTCCCTTTTATCCAACTTCTGACAAGGGTAGCAAGGTGGAGCCTGTACTACAGTTTCCTTTCTAGAATGCCTCTCTTCTTCTACTCTGGCTTTTAATTTTCATTATATTTTTAGGAATTCAGATGGCTTTTAATTGAAATTGTCCAATTAATTCAAAAGTTATTGGAAGGGAGGATGGCCAGTCATGCATGCATATACATATCCAACCACCCCCCCACACTTGAGTGTAAATGAGGCTATAAACAATTTTTGATTTATCTGTAAACTGTGTTTGCAGCTATCACAACAATTTCAAGAGAAAAAAATAAACAAACACAAGCGTATGGGCAAAAATATGGCTGTATTTCTTTGCTGATCCCGAGTTAAGTAGCAAAAAGCAGAAATCATCACTAATATAAAAAATAAACATCCATTAAACCTTTTTTGTTGTTGTTGTTGTTCTGCTCATCTGGCATAAAATTTAAAAAAATAATAAATCTTTTGGGGGCTGTGATTGTTTTAACCTGCCAGTAACCCCCCTGAGTTCATCAGAGCAAAAGACAGCGAAAGCCTGTTTATTGTCCAGCAGGCACCTACACATGTTGTAAGCGAAGTTCCATCTGGTCACAACATCGTGGATCATCTGGGTAACAGCCAGGCTTCATTTGCTTCATGTCCTGGACAGCATGGAGGCAGCCGAATAGGAATATTTAAATGACTGACCAACCGCAACCAAGTTTGCCCCTGAGGATTCGTCTAATAATGGCTCCTCGCTATGGACCAGTAGTGGCTCTGCGAATTGTTTTCTTTTTTAAATGACTCAAGCTGGGCTCCGTGGAATGATTTAGCCTTTTTATTAGGTGCTGACAATTTACTGGAGGCGTGGTTGGGCTCTTACCTTGGGAGATCTGGGGGTGGATGTTGACTGTGCCTGAAATTCTTCCTGAAATGTGTGTGTAAGCAAAAACCTGAAAAAACCCGGACTGCGTAGTGCAGCTGTTATTCTGGGCCTGACGGGGTGCTTGTATGGGGTGTATTTCTCACGTATGCGGAGGACATGTAAAGCGCTACCCTATCAGAATTTTCCGGGCATTTGAAATCAGTTACATCTGTTTCGCACGAGGCCAAAAGACAGAGAAAGCAGATGCACCACTTAGTTCTGCTTAACCCCTGACCTGAGTGCCTCAGAGAGACTTTTGGTGGCAGGCACTGCCACCCCAGCGGCAGGGGCGGTGGGCAGGGACCCCCGGGGCCGCGCTGGCTCCACTGCCCGAGCTGCCCCGGCTCCTCAGGCTGGGCAGCAGCAGCCCCCCAGGATGTCCTATGGCCAGAGCTATGTTCCCCTTGGCAAACTCTGTTCTGCAGAGCTAGAGGTGGGTGCTGGGCTGTGCAAAGGTGGCAGGCAGCTGCCTAACAGAAATCCGTGCTGTTTTGATAACAAATGTTGACGGAGGCAGTGCTTGTGAGGTGAGTAATTACCCTTCTCGCAGGGCTAGGAGGATATGCGAATCCCAACATGCTGCATGAGCAGTAGTAAGAGCTTCCAAAAATTCAGCCTGTCTATTAGATACTTTATTGGTGGTGCCCGAAGAAGCCTTTTTAGCACAGCAAACCTTTTCAAGTTCTGTAGGTGGTTCACTGCTTTTTTATGATAACAAACGTACTCAATGAGTGATATAGAGAAATACCTGAATTAACCTTCGGGGTGGCTGTGAGTGGTATTCCTTTCTGCTTTAAAATATGGGCATCTTCTATAAAGATGTAAGATCCTGGAGTAAAAATTATCGACGAAAATGTCTGAGATACCACAGTAACATCTATAGGGATGGTGCATGGGCTGTTCCTCTCAGAAAATCTCAGGAAGAAAATATCTAGATGAATTGCAGGGGCGAATTCTTACACACTTTGCAGCTAGCTGCTGCAGAGGCCGTAGAGTATTTGTGGGGGATTTCACTCGCCCAGTAGCTGGGCATACCTGTGCCCACCTCCTCCCATGGCCAGCAGGGCCTCCCAGCGACACAGACGCTCCTATAAGTCCACAAGACTAGATTTCAGACCTTGAATGTCTGTGTCTGTATATACCTCTCTCTATTTATCTTGTATCTAAACACTCTGACGCAGGCATGCACATAAACATCTTTCTCCAGATAAGTAAGGTCAATACAAGCGGTGTCGTTCCTCACCGGATAAAGCTGTGCCCCAGCCTGAGGAGGCAGTAAACGGTGAAGTTTCGTGCAGTTTAACCAAACCGCCCCAAAGTCACGCTCCCTTTCCCGGGCACCGCAGTAGCGCTACGGATCCGCTTGGAGCCACTGTAACACAGCGGCGGGGCCGGCGGCGGCGGGAGGGGGGCGGCGGGGGCGGCGGGGGCGGCGGGGGCGGCGGGAGGGGGGCGGCGGGGGGGGCGGCGGGGTGCTGCCCGGCCCCGAACTGCGTCCCCTGCCTCACCCTCCGTCAGCAGCCGGACCGACAGCCCCCCCGGACTGTCCCGTACGGGTTACTCAGGATAACGGACCCTTCTTCTTGCCTTCGCGTTAGGTGATGCGCGCGAGTTGAAATATGGTTAAAAAAGCAGGCACTGTAGCCCTGTGCTTGGCACAGTGGTGTAAAAGCAGAGTGCTAATTTGTTAGGAAAACAAAGAAAATAATTTCATATCTGCTCGTGCCCTTAGATACATGCTCGCGTGAGGTGGCCGGCCCCGTCGGAGGTTTGGGGTTGCTGGCGCGCTCCCCTCGGTCTGGAGACCTGCGCCTCGGCAGGGATGGAAGCTTTGGGAGGAAAGGAAACACAATTGGGGAAAAAAAGTAACACTCTCAGAGTCTTATTTGACACAGACTGCAAGAACAGAAGCTGGCAGAGCACAGCTATTGAGAAAAGTATCCGCCTTAGGTTGTAAACTGTAAACAGGGATGGTGTATTTTATTTGAAGAATTTTATTTTAAAACTCGTATCTTTTTTTCCACTACTGTTATACAGAAAGTCTCACAAATGCTGCATTGGTTCAGAGAGGTTAATACACAAAGCATTTTATGCACCAGTCTCAACTGATACGGAGTATTTTTAGCATCCCGTTTAACAAGATGACACGCTATATAACAAGCCAACATTAAAATAAGTAATTTACAGTGGTGCAGTTGGCAGAGAGATAAAAAAGCATTCTAGCAACAGTATTAAAAGTCTATTAAATGATTACCCTACAGTTTCAGTGACTAATAATGAGTTGAGTGGACAGGAATCCGTTTCAGTTTTTGTAAAGAAATCTTGTGTGTGTTTCAGAGACGGGATGATTTTCTCTGGACAGGAACAGCATAGTCATGTCTGTCATGAAATATTCTGCTATCCCCCATCCCTTCTCCACATTATCATTTACAATCCAGATATTTAGACCATGCCAAAGTATCGAATGAGACATTTATGGTACCACTGCTGCCCTAGATGCTGTGTCCCTTTTTGTCGCAAGAAATCTTATTTCAAGGGTGACATATTTGCTTCCGAACAATATCCTCAGCCACCAGATAAATGCAGATTGAGTTTGTTTAGCAAAGGATCGAACCAGAATGCAGAACTGATGCTGAGCAGGCTGCAGTCGCAGGCTGCAATTCTCTGGGCAATTCCAGAGAGGCAGTGGCTATTGGTATTTAATAGCATTTGTCAGAAGGGTGAATGTGGTGTAAAATGCCGAACAGGAAGGAAGCTACTGCCATTAGCCTATTAATGGCAAGGGATATTTTGAAACTAACTTTAAAAATACACAACAGCCCTTATCATTCTGAACAAACAATATATTGTATTTGTGTAAGACTGATGACAAGTATAAAATAATAACAAAAAAAACATTTAAATCACCAAAACCCAAAATACTTTTAAACAATAATAATCACATATTTATATCCTCGCATATATTTACTTTTTGGTTGGACATTATTTTATATTTAGAACTGATTCATTTATTTGAAATTTTTTTCAACACTGAAGTTTTAATTATTGTCGTAACACTGATCTTGTTAGCAGAATATGCTGAAAGAAATCAGAGGATTCTATATTGGATACTTCTATAAATGTGCTTACTTACCACAGAATAGGACACCGGTATTTTGCAGTGTTCCAAGTGTGAAACAGCTTGTGGTGCTGTGCAGGAGGACATCAAAATGGAAACTTCCACAGCTTCTGGAGGAATCTGAAAACCTTTCCTACATAGCTATTCAGGAAAAATGCTATGTTTTGCTCCTGCCTGGGTAGGATCTCAATCCAGCTGCTGTAGACCTGAATCTTAAGAATGTAAATGGCAATATTTAATTATAACATTTTTTTCCTTCAGCTACTTACTTGACCTGAATTATGCTTTCCATCTGAAGCCTAATTTGTCTCTGCTGAATGGCATAATTTCCACTATCTGTATAATTAAAAATGAACAAATGCACACTTAGTTTCCACTGTGGCAAATGACACATTTCATTTGGTTTATTTACCTTCATTCTGTCTGCTCAATCCAGCCCCAGTTTAGATGCTATTTATTTCTACAGTAAAACCTCTTCTGATATATTACATACAAAGAGGTAGTATATAGTATCTGTGGCTTACTTTAGACTTTTGCAGATTTCATAAAGAGCCTGAATGCAGGGTAGTTGAAGAATCTGAAATGCTCCCAAGAAATATGGGTTCAAGCAAATGTGGACATTTGCATTTTGAGCATTTTTAAAATGAAGATAAACCCTTCAATAAACTTCCATAAATGTGCAGTCACTTTTCCGATAAGTGCTGTTGCAGAAACTATATTAACTATAATTTAGGATTGTTTATACTATAAGTGTGGTCATTTGGCTCTTTTTAGCAAGTGGTGACAGCTTAAATTTATCCAAATGAACCGTATCACAGCATTTTTCAAGATAATTGTTGAACTAATTTTTTATTTGCTAGATGGAAAGCACTCGATGTTCAATAAAACACAACTTTAAGGAATTAATGAATTGGTAAGTATGGTTAACACATAGAAACTTCTCTTTAACACCATCAGAAGCACCCTCTGACCTGGAAGGTGAAGAGCTAGGTCAGGTAAATTTTACTGTGTGCTGCCAATACCTATTGGGCTATGAAGGAGTCTTCAGTGCAAAGCCTGGAATCTAGTATCTGGCAATGAAACCGCTCCAAATCCCAGATAATTATGTTTTGCTCTTGTTTCTGTGATATTTTCTGGATTAAGCCACTGACATTAATTTGACCTGAAAATTGCTACTAGATTTTAGGGAACGTTCGAGGTGTTAATAATTTAATAAAGGGCAACCAATTCCTTGTATTACACTCCCTAGCAGAAACCTTCAGGAGCTTTTAATGGTAAATATGCAACACCCGCCCAGGACACTCCCCCAGGGCACCTCTGGGTTGACCATCGAGCCGCTCTGCAGGAATGGGGTGGCTCCCTCCTCTTTGCAAGAAGAGCACCTCAGGTGTCCCCTCCCTGGAAGCAGAAGGAAGATTCATTAATTAACAATTGGGAAGTGTTCCAAAAGGGCAAGGACACGGCTTTTGGCTTTTCATGGCCATATGAGAATGGAGGAGACTGAAATGCAGCCACCAGTCCTCCCTGAGCACCGTTGGCCCACTTGGCATTGCCATGGGGAGAGGACACCTGACCCTGGAGCAGGTGCAAGGACTGGTGGCCATCCAATGTGGCCTCTTGACAGGGACCCTCCAGCCCAGAGCACATCTGTGGGACTTGGAGGAGCAAGTGCGTCTTGAATTCGGCAGAGGGTGGATGTGTCCTGAGGAGGCCAACATTGTTGTGGCATTGCTAGAACATCTGCTCTGGCTATTGCTTCATGGTGTATGACGCATGAAGCAGGAATTACATTGCTCCCCTCCACCCCGGTTTGTAAAATGTTGCGGATAGGCACATCTGAATGTGAAATCTTCATGTTGAGCCACTCAGAAAGGACAGGCTGGGCTTTAGGATGGTGGGATGAAAGCTGCCTGAACCCATCATGACACAGGGCAAACCCCCAATTTGCTGGGGAATATGTCCCTGTGCCATGGCCCCTCGGCTCTGTTAGTATCATACTTAGGTTGGACCAAGAGTTTGGTTTTACGCTGTCTAGTGGCAGGGTTACATTTTGCCAAAAGCTGTTCAAAAAGCAAGCTGACCTGCCAAAAAAGACATGTACCTCTTCCTGAGACTTCAGTAAGGTGAAGGCTCAGTCTGAGGGTATAATCCTGAACCCGCTGGAGTCAGGGACAAAAGTCCCATTCACCTCAATAGGACTGGGTTAAGGTCACCAAGTGAAGATTTGGAGATTGGTCTCTCAAGGACTAAGCAGCCACCATCACCCATGACTGCCCTGGCAGTGGTTGGAATAGTCACACCTCTGACAAAGCAACATCAGGGAGATTTCCTCCCCAAAGACATGCATTTTGCTTTGATTGCCTTAACTTTAAAAGCACTGCCTCACATATTTGTGGGCTTTTGGGGGAAAGAAAAAAAAAAAAAAGAAAGAAAAAAAGAAAGAAAATGTGAAAAAAATGAGAAAATTGAAAATTACCTCTAACAGACAAATTGAAATTTTAACTGGTAGGAAAGTATTTATAGTTTTCAGAGGAAAACTACCTGTTGGATGTCGAAATTTTTTTAGTATTTGCTTTATTTGCTTTCTAGGTTTTAAAAATGATAATACTGATAATGATCTTTATAATCTTATTTGGAAAAAGTGACTCCTGTAGAGATTTTCAGTTAAACAAAACCAGTAAAATTAATTTTCGAGTCATTTATCTTAAGTAATTGAAGCAACAATGTAGGTAGTTTATCTTTGGTAGCTCAGACTGTTAAAAGTGCTAAAACCCCTGGATTTGTTATCTCTACATAAAAATTATTTAAGGGACAAAAATTGTGTTTATATTGCCATGTGACAAACCCAAGGCTCTTCAGACGAAGGCTCACTCTTGTCACCTCTAGCACAAGACTGCTTCTTCCACCTTACATATGTGTATATTGGCATGCATTGCAAATGCTAGGCTGCCATATAGATTCGCAAACTCACATGATGGCCATAAATTCTGTGTGCCCTTCTTCAGCCTCCGGCAGCCTTCGCCCCCTGCCCTTCCCCACGCAGCTGCTGCTCACTTGCTCCTCAGGCCTCTTTCCCAGCGCTGCTGGTCGCTGTGATGTTGATGCTTCTCTCTCCAAAACCCTCACTCTGCGACCACGTGAGCACGGCAAAGCCTCGGCTGCCCCTTCCAAATGAGATGGGATTTTCTTGTCTGCAGAGGTGGCAAAAAGAATCTGGAAAAGCTGACCCCTGAGTTCTGGCCACAAAAAACCTCCCAGAGTTTTCACGGACTTTAAATGAAGCTCATAACATTGTCCATTTTTAATCATTTGGGAATAAACATTATGATTTGGTTTAGTTTATTTCCTCTTTTTTTTTTTTTTTTTTTTTTTTTTTTGTGGCCCAGGCTTCTTTATTTTTTGCCTAAGACGCTAAGGACTCAAAAGTTTGCTAATGAGCTATTCCTGTCTTTGCTTGGGATCAAGTCTGACAGCTTTGTTCACATCTGCTTGGTACCACAAACTCTTTCATTGTTTTCTGTTATTCACCAGTATGAGAGATGAGGCAGATATTTTGCAGTTCTCAGTGTTTATTCATAAATACCTGACAGCCTAGCCCCTGCCTTTTCACCTGCAAAACCCCAAAATGTTTTATGGAGTCAAAACCATAACTTATGATGGATTTTTATAAATAAAAATCTCTGTCATCGGAGGGTGAAGGGGAAGGCGGAGAAGAAAAACAACGAAAACAACAGAAAAGGGAGGTTAAAAGCTCTGCAGATAACCTTTTTTATTAGCACTGTGAGTATGAACATTACAGTAACTTGCTGAACTTCTTATTTTATATATCTTATTGTAAGGCTTTGCAGTCAAACCTGGCAGAGGCCAGAAGCCAAAGCAATTGGTTTCAGTCTGGTCTTTTGGGCAGTCTGGGCAAAGGCAGCTGTCTAGGAGAGCACCCTTGGGAAGTTTTTTTAGTAGAACTGTAACTGCATAAAGAGAAAGCACATTCCCAATAATGCCAATGAATTGTAGCACCACTGAACAGTGATAAAACTGACTTCAGCAGTTCCAATGTTGAATGGCACTGAAGGCATGGAAAGACAGTTTTCAATATTTCATCCTTCCCTACCGACCTGAAAATACGGGAGAAAGAGAAGAGGGGAGAATTAGGCTGGCCAATTATCCTTCAGGGAAAGTAAAACCCTCAGCTTCCTGTCAAAAGCCCCAGAAAGCTGCTTGTTTGTTTTTTTTTTTTAATGCTGCTTCATACATTTTTGCTGTAGGGTAGGCTGAGCACTATTCCATTTCCTTGCCTGGGATAAGAGATGTTTAGTATCGTGTCCCATGTAGCTGTGCACAGAGTGAGTCCTCACGCTGAGCTGGGAGTGGATCCCGTGTCCGGGGGATGACACCTCTGGGGGCCGGGGGAAAGCGGGGCAGGCTGAGTCACTCCCTGTCTCCTCGTCCTCCCCAGCTGTGTCTCCTGCTCGGGCTCCTTTCAGCCTTATTCATGAGCAGATCACCGAGAGAAGGGGACGGGGAAAGTTATTTGCATTCCAACATTACATTTAAAAGCTATAAATTACTGGCAACTATAAACAATCTCCCTGCTGACAGCACCGCTCATAAAAATCTGGGTTTGCGTATGTGTTGCATTCGCATGTGCGTGCGCATATTCAGCCTCGTGGGAGTTTTCTCCTGGTTATGACAACAGTATTAATTCTTCTGGGCTCTGAATGCGGTGCCTGATGCAACGAAGATTTTTGCTGCTGCTTCTGGTTTGATATAGATCCAGCTGAAAAGTCGAATCATTCTCACTACTTTGAGTCAAGTTTTGGCTTTAAACTGGAAGAAAAGATTGTGGAGATGTTGACTAAAAGCTAGACAAGCGGCAAAAATGCTTCTGAACCAGTGATATTTACTGTAGCCAGAAGGTTGCACACTCCAAATTACTGCTGAAAGGAAAAGTGTTAGGCAGAAGGAAGAAGGAGGAGGGCAAAACATATTGTTTACGATGTCCACCACAATCTGACTACCGAGTTCTTGGGAGTGGGGTTACAATGAAAGGAAAACTGCCCCATTTCTGTCACTGCTCTGCCCAGCCTGATGATGTGAATGTGAGAGTAAACAGGGTGGTGATGGTGAGAGGTCTGTATCTCTGCTCTGCAAAAATCTGTTGGGTATGTATGGAGGGGTCACAGCAATAGAGTTATCCTTCCACCCGATGGATTCCTGGGATCCAGTGTGCCTTTCAAAGCTTGTTCAGGTCCTCAGTCTTATGCATAACAGAAGGAATTAAATTCTGCTGGAAAAAAAAAATCAGTCTGAGTGTTTAATATGTACTTTACTGTATTCTCTTAGGTAAACGTACAATAATGAACTGCCAGATTTTTCTGTTGTGGGATTTAATTCCTGACATTGATTCATCTTGTTGATACATGTAATGTCCCCAAGCTGGCAGAGCCCTCAGTCCCTGTGCTTGGGAGGTTTTAAGGCTTTGATTGCACACTCCATTTATGCAGCAGCAAAAAAAAAAAAAAGAGATAAATCCATAAATCCATTGCTGCTGCAACAGACAGACTGGGCGTCATCTGTGTATCGAGAGTGGGCTGCATATGCTGGGGTGGCCTGACTGATGACCAGGGAAGGAGGAGTGTTGCAGCCCACCATTTCGTAACCAGATAGGGAAAGGCAAGAGTGCTGCAAGTGCTCTGGAGGCATTCATGCATGAACCACAGTCCAGAATTCTTGGCTCATTAATAGCTGTGGACTGGAATGTTTTTTCCCATGGTTTTCACTAAGTGTGGATAAAACTATCTGTAGAAAACCACACATAAAACCCTGTCAGGCCAAGGTCACGGGGTAAGGACAAATTCTGCTGTGAATAACACAACCTCCCAGCAGGGTTAGTATTTTCAGCCTCCAAATAAGAAGACCCTTCTGTCTCCAGCCAACATTACAGTGTCATGGCTCCTCTGCTTCAGTGGCATGTCCCGCATGGGAAGGCCAAGCATGCGTGGCAGGTCCTAGCACTTGTGTCGCAGCTAACAGGAAAGCTTCTAGTGAAAAGCCACCCAGGAGTTAGTGCCAATGATGGACTGAGGACGAGTGTCCCCATCACACCTTTGGATCACCTCAGAGGAAAGTATGGCCCAGGCACAGAGATGGGAAAAATGAAGAGGTGGGGAGAAAGGGTGAAAGATGCAAAGAGCACGTGATGCCAGCAAAGTGACAGAAAAAAGGGTTTCCTGTGCACTGGTCACTCTCTAAACAGGGGCATCACACGTCCCCTGTGCCCGGGTCCCTCTAAGGAGAGGATGGGCAGGAATTGCATGTGTCATCTCACAGAGTACTTGGAGATGTGTTATTTCCCTTGGATCTTGCTCTCTGTTGCCCATTAGCAACATTTGATAGGTCATTTTCCACACTTGCATTGGGTAACTAAACCTAGAGTGGGAGGCATGGCGGGATTGTGGCTGCCCTTCACAGGGCTGGTGCCGTGTGCTGGAGACCCATCAGCTTCTCTCCAAAGAAGGAGGTATTGGCTGACTGGGCCACCTCCCTGGGAAAGGCAGGGCTTTCCTTATCACACAGGCTATGCTGAGGCCCACCGTCTCATCGCAAGCCAGAATTTCTCCTGTATTGGCTCAGGGCACTTTCAGGGCTGATTTCACTGACTAAAAAACCTCTGGATTTGCAATGGTGTGGGATAGCAGCATGACAAGAGCATGAGCCTGGACGCTGGCATCTCCAAGTGGAAGCTACAATTCATAGAGGATTTCCTCTCATATCCTTTTAGCCCTATGGGCTGTTACTGGAGGAAAGCAACAAATTGAAGTGAGCAAAAATAAGCCAGGCCTTTACTCAGGCGTCTGCTTTTCACATGGCTCTGTGATCTTTTCCTGAGATCATCTGTTGCTGTGCTGCTGCTCTTCGCATCTACCCACAACATCAGACCAAGTCTCCAGCGGGAGTTATCAAAGGTTTGATCTCCCCCCTGTTGATTAAAGATGCAACGTTGTGTGCACTGGCAGATAAATGCCCCTACACAGATCTGTGGCTGAAGGGGATGCTGGCGAGGAGTGTACGATGCTCCGGTGGCTCCCATGCTGGATGGAAGGTGCTGGTTAAAAACCTGAAAAATCAGAAGCGAGCCTGGCCAGCCCTTTGCGGGCGGTGAGAGGGAGAGAGCAGGCCCTATAGATCTCCATGAGAAGCGCCACTCGCTCGGCAGGGAGAGCGGAGCAGCCTACGCCCGCGTTTCACATCTCTTTGTCAATGGCATCCAGCCCCTGGCCTTGGGAACTGACTGGCGGCAGTTTGCAAATGTATGTGCTTGGCTGGGAGCCTGCAGTTCCCTTTGTCCTGGCGGCGCAGGGGGGCTAATAGGGAAGCCGGAGCGTGTCATCCCTGACTGCCAGAGCTTCCAAGCAATAACATGACGGGCAACTTTTCAGACAATATCCAACATGAACATTCAAGGCTGAGCCTATTCTTCTTCTAGACACTGGTACTGACTGATTCCACATGCTGTTTTCCAGACTCTGTTGCTGTAACAAGCTCCAGTCCTGAATATGGACTGTCCTCCCAGGGAAAAGTTGCATTGAATTTGAAAAGGTCAAAACCATTTGGGATCATTAAAATCTGAATGTCTTTGAAAATCATGTATAATGCTGTGGAAGTAAAGAAAAAAAGTATTTGTACAGAGTTTTATATAACGTACACAAATTATTTGTATTTGCTCCACCCTGCTTTGCATACCCACTCCTGGTGCTTAAATGCAACTTGCATGAATGTGTATGCAATTAAACCGTGCTGGGCTGCACCATGTTTTAAGGTGAGTTAGTTACAAGTTAATGAGTGTTTGAGATGGGAAAGGTGATGGCAGAGGAAACATGCACCTTCTCATCACTCACAGGAGAATCTGAATCAGGTGGCTGTAGTGAAAAATCTTTTGGAGCTTTTATTGAACTTCAAGCTTAAGGTGAGGAATTTTGTTTTTCTGGAAGGCTAATCCTTCTGGGATTTTCTAATGGGCAAAGGCAATTAGTAGAGAGACCTTGTGCTTCCCAGGTTTGATGCTGGATCCCACTGCTTCAAGGTAGCTAAGCTTCAGTGTTGCCCCTATCTTCTACTGTCATTGCTCCTCTTCCAAACTGCATGCAGGTGGATCGCATGTCATGAAAGCAAGGCAAATGGAAACATTCATAAAGACACAGGTGGGTTGGAGACTTATGGATGAGCTATATTTAAATTTACATGTAGTCTTCTGATGAGTGTACAACTGCCATGGCTGACCTGATCCAGTGATGGTGATGGTCCTGCTTTGAGTGGGGGACTGGACAACATGACCTCCAGGGAGCCCTTCCAACCAGCATTGCTCAAGTCCGAGTCCATGATACTTGACCTCGTAGAAGTATGTGCTACCTACATTTGCAATACGGTCCAATTCCCTTAAATCAGCAGATAGTACTTGTAAATAGCTTGGAAGTTTTGCTGAATTTGGTGCTTTATTGAAATTTCTTTCATTTTTGCCAAAATATAAAAGTAAAAGCATCCCAGGGCAATCTATAGCTAAAAGGTTCAGTCAGCTGGGAGTACTTTCTCCAGCACTGCCCCTCAGCTTTCTGAAATGGCTCCAGTGGTGAATAGGCTGAATTTCACCAGTGCTTCTCTGGAAAAAGAGATGCAATCTCATATCACTGTCTGCAAATGCTGTCAGGTGACTCTGAAAGACAGATGTTTTCCAGTACTGCAGTTACAGCTCTGACTTCTGCCAGAAACACAGTAGTGGTAACATTTGATTTGCAAATCTGGCATACAGGCATCAGCCTGGTTGAAAACAATCAACAGAAGCCATTTCCTCAGTGCAAGTAAATATATTGACATGTGTTGACAATAAACTGATTTTGTGCACTTTTGGAAAGGCAGACGGCAGCTCACATGTTTTAACTGCTTAGTTCCTCTAGAGCAGCATGCATAAAAATATCTTTCATGGGCTATATAGGCAGTTCGTCTTTCATATCTTTGGAGCAGTCATGATGTCCTCTAATTACAAGAATATTATTTTTACAGAGTATTCATGCTGCGTTGAGTATGACAATAATATGTAAAATGTATGTATAAAGCATATGTTCTAGAATATGTGATGGAATTAAGGTTGTTAAATAATAATTTTTATTCTGTTACTTCCAGTTAAAATACGTAAAAGTATTAGTAAAGGCTTAGAAACCATTTGCTGTCTTTGTTTTGACTCTAATGCATTTGTTCCTTGATGAATGATAAAACGGCATAAACATCCTTCCACTATTGTCAATAACCAAGAAATATGCGACTTTGTAATAAGTGAGGCCCTGATCCAGTGAGGCCCTAAATTTCATGTTTAATTATAGTGCTCTTGCTTTGAGACAGGCTGGCGGGCAGGCAGACAGCACTGCATTCGGCTGGCAGCCCGCGATGGTGGGAAGCGCCCGCCGTGCCCACCCCGACCAGCAAGCTCTGGCAGCCAGGCTGAGCTGCTTGCCCTCAGGAGCCAGACCCCCAAACCCTTGCTCCTGGGCTAGTGTCACTGCCCAAACTGCTGTCCAGGGCCGTGCACCCCCCCAGGTGCAGCACCGGGGGAGGTTCCAGCCTTGCCCAGGGTGTGCATCGCACCAGTGGTGGGGTGAGCAAGGCTGGGCATCAAAACACCCCCTTTTCTCAGGGATGTTTTCAGACTGCAACCCGGCAGCAGCCTGCGGGAGGGGAAGCTGCCTTGGTACAATCACAAAAAGACCAGCAAAAAAAAAAATAATAATAAAAAAAAAATCCAATCTAGTACTTCTCATCACCACATCTCAAACTGAGTCTGACCACCCAAATGGCCACCTCTGTGAAGAATTGTCTTACTGCCTTGAAGGAATCAAAGAGCTACTGACCTGCCTGGCAGATTTAGGAAGCAGACCCTGAGAGAGTGACTTGTGCTTGGCAGGTTTTCTGGTAGAGAGACATCCAAGAAAAGTCAGTTGGATCCTGCCCAGGTCTCTGATGGAGCTTCAGGGGCTGCTGTGGCCCTCCCAGGGGAAGCAGAGCTCCACCGCTCTAATTGCAGGCTCTTCCACCAGCATTCACCTGTCAGCACAAGGTTGTGCCAGCACATCTATATTAAGTGGAAATTGGAACAAATCCCTAAAACAGCTCTTCTCTGTTGTAGCGACGCTGTGCCTGCATGCCTTTGGGTTCCTGACTGCTGAGCTGGAGGGAACTCAGTGATTTTTATGGTGAAACTTCTATTCTTTATGGTCAAAGAATTATTTCTGAAACCAGTCGAAGCCTGGGAGAAACTTTGCTAGAAGGAGTCTTGATGTGGGGAAAATGACTTGCCATGACAATAGAATTCAAGTGGCCCAAAATGCAGCTGCATCTCTCAGGCTCTGTGGACATGAACATGTAGTAAACTGATGGGAGGAACTCTAATGTTGCAACCAATGTGCCCCACCTCTGGTTTTGGGCAGTGCTTGAAAATAAGGGAAGCAGACCAAGCATGCAGTTAGATATCTGAGACAGGGAGTCCATCTGTGAAAATGGTGTGATCCTGTCTCCATAATGATCATAGCACTGTTTTCTTGTAAAAGGATTTTCCACTAAGTCCCATTTTCTCACTCCAGCTCTCATCAGGGTCCACAGCTTTGGATCTGCAAGGGATATTTTTTTTTTTTTTTAATGGGAGCTTCTTCCCTCTTTTTGGCTCCAACGAATGCAAAAATTTAGTCACTAGAGTAAAACAGGTTGGTTTAATACACTTTCACTTTTCTGTTTTAAAGTTTTCTTTATAGCATGGACATTATAAACCTCTCAGTGAAATTCTCACTTGCAAGAAAAAGAAAAAAGATGTGATCCTACGACAGTCCTCTGCTGCAGCTGTTCCTGTACGGGCAAAGAGCTCCCCACGCAGCGGCTGCTGCACTTGAATGCGCTTGCTGAGACAAAGACCCAACGTCAGCCGCTGCTTTGGAACTTGGGGATTTGGTGGCTGTTGTGTCAGAGAGAAACGTGTTTAAATAAAAACAGTCCCTTAAACGCAAGCTCTTCACTCCTTTGTAAGACCAGTGTAATGGCCGCTTATGATACCACTGTACAGAAGGGTGGCATTAACTCATCGACACCTTTAGAAGATTTTTACCTCATCACCTAAATCTGTACTGACACAGGCAGTCAAATCTGCACCCACTGTAATTGTATTTACTCCTCTAGCTGCTAATATTGCCTGGAGAGATCTGTGGAGGAAACTGACACTGAGTGTGCAGACAGGCTATTTGCTAAAAGCCTTAATTTACTAATTAATGAAATGTCAATGAAGCTATTTAGCATTACATTTAGGCTGTATTTAACTTTAAGCTTGGGTGTCTGTCATTTGATGTCAAGGATGCTGCTAATGCTGAGTTGCCACCTGAAACTGTAGTGAGCAAGTCTGCATTGCCTTCTCGGAGTGCTGGCTTCACACAAGCTACTGCCCTTTGAAGACCAAGAAACATTTGCTGTAACACCAGGATAAAAAAGGGCATCATATGTTTGAAAATTGGGACACATATTATCTTGGGCTGTATCTTACAGATGAATTAAGATAGATATTGGTCAGAACGGCTAAGTGGAAAATGTTAGTTTTGTTTTGTTTTTTCCCCATTTCTGTCAATGTTTACAGTGTTTTGTATTTTTGTTGTCACTACAGAAATAAAACTGAAACAGTCAATGCCTCGATTTTCAAAAAATCAGTTTCAGGTAAACATATTGACTGTGGATAAAAAAAAATCAGTTGACCAAAAAAGGGAAAATCTTACAGCAATTATTTAAAGTGTAACAGTTTGCATTTTCTTCCATTAAAAAATAAAAATAAACTGAAAAAGAAAATTTTCTGCATAACTTTTTGTCTAAGAATCAGTTCTCATTTCAGTTACTTTTTAAAAAGGAAAAATTCAGCCAGATCTCATTTCAAACTGCCTGAGAACAAGTTCCTCATGAAGGGAAATAAAAGAAAAAGAAGTGTCTTTGAAGCACCAAGCTGAGGGGAATAATGGCACTTCCAGTCATCTCTAAAGGTCTTCCCCAGAGATTATGCTTTAATTTAGGTGAATTTCACAGGGCATATTCCCTCTCATCTTCTTAGGCATCTCCTTAAAACTACCCAGTTTATCTCATCTAACTGTGCTCTGAAAATTGGCATGTACTCACTGACGGTATATTTTCCGTACTGCAACCCTGACCTGCCCTGGTGTACCAGAGAAGTGCATGGCAGCCTGTTTAAAGACAAGGCTGAGCTGCAGCAAACAGTTAAAAAATTATGAGTTGCATGCTCTCTGCTCACATTTTAATGGAAAATAATTGTTGAAATACTTAATTTGCCTAGACACATCCAAAGCGTTTGTGCATTATTCTAGCTTATATCTGCCATTAACATAATTGGCTTAAATGCTGTATAACTCACTAAAAAAAACCCCAGTTAGAAACATGTAAAATATTTCACTGTGACTGCTTTGCTGTGGAACTAAGGGATAAAAATCTCTCCTAGGTGTATGAACTTGGTGTGATAAACCCAGAGCTCAACAGTCATTGCAGTCAAATGGAAATCCTAGTAAAAGGACCATGACTTTTAATATAAATTCAGTTCTGTTATAATTTCCTCAGAGCTCATATTAAACAAAGAAACATGCTAATAACATTAGACTGAGTTGCAACCTAGCACGGTTTTATTTTTATAAACAAAATGGAGAAAAAATTCCCAAATTTTTATTTTTTATAAGCACTTAATGTTCCCAAATTACAGTGGTGGCTGTTTTGTTTCAGTCCTGTTGGCAGACACATTTAGCGTTGCCCACACTCTGTCTCAAATGATGCTAACCACTTTCCTGAGCTATTTGCAACGCGCATGAAACATTGCAAGTGATGTGGTTTTACTATTGGTATGATTGAATTCTTCTGCAGCACAAGAAAGCAACTAGTTATTTTACCGTGCCAGAAGATTGGTAACTATTTATTTACACATTTATTATCTGCTCCACTCTGAGAATAAAGAATGAGCCTGAACTACAAAAGCTGAGCCTGCATGAAGGCCCATCAGTCTCTCCACACTTCTGCTGTCAACCCTATTATGGAGTAAACATTATTCAAACTGCAGGATCCAAACTCCCAGGTAACTAGAGACAGCAGGAAGCTCTGTTTGATATCAAGTATATTCTTTATCAACCTTTTTGTTGCGATGGGAAGAAATGATCGAACTTTACTTTCATCTTGCTCTGTCCTCACATCACCCAGTAGGTGAATTGCTTTATTGGTGAGCCTTGGCCAAAAGCTCTTTGATATACGCTGCCCTTTGCAGTCATAAATTTTCCATCTTTCAGACAAGGTTTGAGACTTTCCCTGTCCTGCTATTCTGCCCCTAAGTGATTAGATGCTCTTTTCAAAATGAAAGATGAACTTTCAGGGAAACTCTTGGCCCTCTCCTAGGTACCATAAAATAGCCATAATTTGATTTTCCTAGCACCGATAAAAGTTGCGGGTTTCAAGACCAAGGCCCATCACGCGGAGACGGGCTGGTGCTGAGCCGCGCGCCAGCGCAGCTGCGGCACGGCGGGACGGCGAGCTCTGCCCGGAGGCATGGCCGAGCAGGGACACCGGGCCGTGCTGGGCACGGTCTGCTGGCGGCCCCGTGCTCGTGGCCAAGCAGGCGGGGGCAGAAAGCACAGCGTCCCTTGGCCGAGCCCTGTCCATGCTTCCCAGCTCCCGCGCCTGCCCCTCTGCCCCGCTCCGCCCCGCACCCCAGCTCGGCTCTCCCGCCCGACCCCTCGTCTGGAGCCGACGGGGAAACCTAGATGAACAAGCAGGCTGTGTGATATTTGGTTGCTTTTAAAGAGCCCCAAGGCAGGGGGCTGCACCCAGCCTTTGCTGCTGGCCTGTGGGGAGCAGGTGGAGGAGGGCTGGTGGTCCCTGCCATGGGGAACAGCCAGAAGCCAACAGCCAGCATGTGCTGCACGCAAGGCTTTGAGGAGAAGGTCTCCTGTCCTGGCACAAAGACGTGCCATGTGGCCTTGAAAAAGTCTCTTTAAGCCCCTCATGCTCCAGCAGCAACCTCCAGATCTTTAAAGGTGCCGGCTGGAGCTCTGTGAGCCTGGACACTTCATCCTCTGCTCCAATCCAAACCTCTGTGACACAGGGAATGTGGCAACTAACTGCTTCCTCCTCTGCTCTCTGGAGGGGTCAACTACGTGGGCAGTGTCAGTAGGGGAGCAGGCCCTGCTCGTACATGGTTTTGAACATACAACCACTGGGGATTACAGAGGGTTATTTCCCAGGGACATCAAGAGAAGCACCAGCGAATATCTGACAGCATCCTGTCTTCACAATTAGATGTCTGCGATTTAATAAAGACAGCTGGGGAAATCTTTATTTATTTCTCTCCTGGAAAAGACCAATGAAAATTATTTTCCTCTGTCTTGCCAAAATATTTCTTTGACAGCTTTTGAGTTCTCATTAAAAATGAAAACATAGAATGTTGTTGCCTGAAAACTAAGCATAAAAACCTTTCAGAAGACAATATTACTAATGTGTGAACATTTCTGCTCAAACAGGAGTTCTGAAAGAGAGCAATAGGCCAAGCACCAAGTGTGTTATGCCCCAGACTTTCCTGAGCTGGAGAACCCAATGCTGTGGCCTGACATCCATGTTGCCATGTTTTCTCTGTGGGTTCACCCTCACTATGACTCGGATGCTTGGTGGTGTCTGGGGACTATAAGCACTGGTAAGAAAGTGGGGAGGTCCTGAGTTGGTCTGTGTACTCCTCTGCTCCAGTGCTGGCTGTGCACTGTGCTGATCCCACCTAGAACAGCCCCAAATCTGCTCCCAATTGTGGTGCTTGCCAGCCTTCCTTGAGGCTACAAAGATGGGCAAGGATCAGTGAGACAGCAATAAATGTGTTCACACAGTCTTTCAGCGATGGCACCAGAGAACTAGATGAGGGATGAGAGAGGAGTTGACCCTCTGCCTCTGTGTTGCTGAAAGGTCCTCCTGACACGGGGATCACGGAGCTGTTTAATCAGGTTTTCACCCGGAAGTGACGAGGATGCTAGACCTTTACAGCTGAGTACATGTTTAAGCGATAGAATTCAAAGAGTCATCTGAAACAGTGTAAATTCACTGAAATATAGCCACCCCCACTGAACTAAATATGCCCTGACTGATTATATTTGGGATGGCTACTGCTTTTAAAAAGAGGGCCAGATTTTTTCCCTGCGCAGCCCCTAACAGCTGACAACTGAAATGCCTGCACAAGTTGCTCAGCTAACACCCGGACTCTCACACCGTGCCACTTTAGCCCCTTCTTTCCCCAGCTCCCCAGCACCGTTTCAGCTTCCCTGAAAATGTGGATTGTGCCCTCTGTCCCCATGAGATGCCAGTGTCCTGTCAAAATTAACCTATTAGCTGATTATTCGCTTTTGAATGGGAAACGAATAGGAATGTCATTCAGTGTTTCCAAGCTGGAGCAGCAGAAAGGATGCTTTCCGGATGAATGGAGGTCATTGTGCACTCTCTCTGGCATGGAGCTGAGCATACACATTGGGAACTTTAAACTAACGTCCTTTGCTCTAAGAGAAAGGGCCAGCCCCTTTGCTAGGGGCGATGATGGAGACCATCATACTTACAGGTTCTGTTTTTCCTAGAGGATGTGGCTCCGATCTCAATTTTGGCAATTCGATGTTGAGTTCAGTTCCAGTTAACCTGAGTGCTGGTGCTGGAGCAGAGCAGGGATGGAGGGGATCAGAGAGAGCCCACCGACTGCCTGCTCAAACCCCTGGCTCTTTCGGCAGATAAGCTGGTGCTCCAACGAGTCTGGCTGTCGGCTGACCCCGGGCGCGGTGAGAGAACTGGGGCCAGCAGGCTGCCCAGGGCCAGCGGCACCCGGGCTAAGCGGCTCTGGCCAGAGCCCTCCAGAATGGAGTGGGTCCTTCAAAAGGAGACCAACCTTCGACCCGCAGTCATCATTTTGGCCATCAGGTCAACAGTTGTTTCACAGAACATCGGCAATTGTCTTTCTCCTTGTGTCAGGAGGCTCTTGAAACATTATACGAGGATAATTAAGTGGTGAATAAGGGTCAGGGTGGACAAATAAATCAAACTGATAGTTTGAACACAGACTGATTGAGCAAAAACAAGGAATTGTGCCATGCCTGTTAGCGCTGCTCTTGATGTTAACTGACTTTGTTAACATTACATCCAAAGGCAGCAAGTGGGAAAGCTTTGTGAGGAATCAAAAGCTGAGCAAAGAGACATGAGCTTTAATTGTTCAGCTTTATTTTTGAAATAAAGACATGCAGTGCATCAATTTAGCTGACTTTAATGGACCACAAAACCGAATCTATTCTTTAAAATGCTAATTGAGTTTGAAGATTCTTGCCTCTCGCAGAAGAGGGATGCAAGAAATGCCAGTGCCACATTCAAACGTGTCAGGAGCTGTCATACAATTTCATTCACAAAGGAAGTGGGTAAAGCGCACACCATCGGGCAAGAGGAATGTCTGCGTATAGCAGGATAATCTATCCACAGAGGAAATGGCATCCAAGCAAATAACATGCCTGTATATACAGCCTCATACAGAAGAATATGTCTTTATATGTATGATAATGGAAAACTGATGTGTGGGTCTTTAATGCAAACACTGTATTGCAAACCTGCAAGGTGCATGAAAGCTTTCACTCTCAAACCCACAAAAATAAAAGACATTAACTTATTTTAAGGAGCAAAAAAGGGGCAGTCAGTCCTTAAAAACACTTTTTTAAGGGAAAGAATGTGTCCACAAGTTCATGTGTTTCTAAGGAAAAAAGGGAGTTGGACATGGGGATTTAGAATATACATTCTACTCTGTCATCGATAAAAAGAGCGCTGGGTACAAACTATACTAGTTTTGACTTGCAGGATCAAGGTGATGTATCTAAAAAAGGAAACTCATCTTTCCACACACACTAGTAATGTTCTATTAAAAATTACTCAGTGTCTTTCTGTGGTGCTATCTTTCCTTATCTACTCACATAACAATTATTTAAGTAAACTATTGAAACTGGTAAAAATAAATTCTGAAATTAAAAGTTAAGATTGAAAGAACACAGTTTTGTTCTCTTCTGTTTATGTAACATTGATCGTCTCTAATGTAGAGTTTGCAGCCAACATTAATAATGCCGTTATCATATTTTTTCTTTACTCGTAAGGTACTATGCATGGCACATTACAGACACATAAAACGTGTCTGCCCCAAGTACTTTACAGTCTAGTTCAGACAAATTTAAAACATGGACTTAGTGTAATAAAGCTCACCACTTTCATGTGTCTGGGGTCTGTTATTTTTCCACTGCAGGTCATTATATAATATCTTTATGTATATTTATTTCTGTGCTGCAGAAACTTTCCTTCTGTCCAGGCTCCTACAAATTTATTATTGCTGGGCTTTCACACTGCAAGGCGCAGAATTGCTCCTTAGGCAGGACACTATGAATGCTTCAACATAGGGAGCTGACATTTCATGTTGCAACTGGACCATACAAAGGCAAGTAAGTTATAAGAGATAAATTTAATGATAAGCATGTAAAAAAATTCTATGGGAAATGTATCTGCGCGGCTACATGAATTACGAGGGTTTGCCAAGAAAGGTGTAATGGATTATGGTGGAAGATGAAGGGGAGCTCCCACCATATCCAATCAGCCTTTTACTTAAAGGTCAGGACATTCTGTCTGGGTCCACTTGAGTTTTTGATTCTGCCGTTTCACTATTCAGTGGCACAATGTAACTGTCAGTCTCAACAACGGTTCCTCGAGCCACTGGCTCCACTGCTCACAGGGCAACACACAATATTTCACAGCCACAAAACAATTCACTGTCTGCATAGGCAAACCATATGATTTCCATGGGGAGCAATATTGACACACCCTACTGAGCGCTCTTAAGGGGACTCTTAAAAGAGTTACATCTTTTTAAAAAAAAATAAAAAAGGCCTATGGCTCTACTATTCTTCTCTATGACTAAGTTACCAAATAGCATTTTAATGTTCTGTCTCCATGAGATGAAGTTAAATGCAAATATTCTCTATGCCTTCTACCCCCTTTCTCATTTTACCAGAGGGAGACAGTTTTACTGCTATGCAAAGTCTTTCTGGCCAGTAAGTAGTAGCATGATAGATACTAGGGAGAAATTTAGCACATGAATGATGGTCTGTTTGGATTTTCCCCAGTGAGTATTTACTGTGTTATATTATTCATTTCTAGCTCTAAGATAAATCCAGAGACTAGTACGAATTTATAAACGCCGAGGGCCCTGCTGATGGTGTGTGAAGCACTACAGCGCTGGGGCTCTGGGCTGCTTCTCACCTCCTTTGAAGGGAGATACCTGCAGAAAGATTGTGAGCCCCGGGGGGATTTGCTGTGACACTGCAGAAGGGTTGCCCTGGAAGAGGGAGGAACCAAACCTGAAAGTGAAGAGTGGTGATACAGAGAGATGAAGTGTCACTGCAGAAACCTGGGGGCCCAGCTGCCCTTCAGAAGCCCTTTAACTAGTGTTTAAATTGTAAAGTCCTGTACCTCACGACAGGCTTAAGGTGTTAGCAGGGAGGGTCTACCAGCAGACCACTACCCAGGCAGGTTTTCTACCCTACGCTCCTGACATCGCCCTGTATCTTTTTAGAAATGAATTTTCTCTCATTGTCTCCGCAGCGCTCTCAGCTCTATTCAGATTATGCAGCCAACTGCAAAATGAAAACAGCGTCAGACCACTGTCGGTGCCTCGCTCTGGCCCCTGATTTTGGGGGAAGCATCATCCTGATGCTGCAGAGGAGGGAGGCGAGGGTCTGCCTCACTGAGACGCAGGCGCAGAGGGCTGTGTCGTCGCAGGGTGAGGTGCCGGGCACCGCGTGGGCTTGGCAGGAGCCTCCCCGGCTTTTGCGCGCAGGGTGCCTGCGGTGGCACGGGGCATGGGGCGGCAGAAACCGGCTGCGTGCTGGGCCCTGCGGATGGCTCGGAGCCAGGGGCCGGGGCCGGCTGTGCCCCCGCTAGCCGAGCACGTTCTTGTGGGCCCTGAGATGCCTCCACCAGGTTGCTCCACTCTCAACGCTGGGAAGCCACCTTGCCGAAAGGGCAGGTAACCGAGAGGACCTGGGACTGCTTTGGACCCCAGTGATGGGTGATTTCTCCCTGCCAGCTGCCTCCCTGCTAGCTTAAACCTCAGCTCTCCCACCTGCAGAGGGCATGCTGTGCCGCACAGCTCCGTGAGCCGTGGCAATCCACAGCTCCTTTGAGGACATACAGCTTTGCAGCAGCGTGGTCTGAGCCTTCAGCAAAGTCCTGACCCACTCGAGTACCCCCCCCCCACTGCCAGCACTACACTATCCTATGGCTGAAAAGCTTCCCACTGCTAAAAAGGGGGATGAAACAGTCTGGCAGCTGCTAAGAGCCCAAGGGAGCCTAATTTGTTTTAAAAACATCATGTTCTGATGCTTCCAGAACAAAATACTGCAGAGTTGGTTTGGTTTGTTTTTGGTTTTGTTTTGTTTTTTTTTTTTTTTTTTTTCCCTCGCTGTTAAAGTTCTATATAGAGTTTTAGGATTTCCTGGGTTTAGGTTGCCTTTTTTTTTTTTTTTTCTGGAAAATTATTATAAAGCAGATTTTTTTTTCTCCTGATGAGCTTTGCTTGCATTTCAGCCATCTGTTGCCCAGGCAGCCCCAGCCAGAGTCGGTGACGGCGTGATATAATGGTCCCTTCTGGCCTTCCAAACTCTGAAACTGGTGCAGCAGGATTCTGCTCAGCAGCAAGAACAGGACAAACATATGGGCCAAGCTTCACCGCTGCTTCCTTGGTCATACTGGACTGCTGCTGACCAGCACACACTGGCCTTTGTTGGTGTCTTGATTCAAGTTATATATCATGATAATTTTGCTTTGTCAAACAGCACTTTGATCCCTAGTGTTTGCATCAAAAAGTGGATTGCGGAGACTGGTGCAACAAATCTGATATAATAATCTGCAGACATTTTTTTCGATGTTCCCCCGCATGCAGTGTATGCTGAGGTACAACATGGTAACCTTCTTTCCTCCCCCCTTGGAAAGAGCTTGGCATGAAGGAACGGAGTTCTGCACTGGTTTTGCATTGTTTTTCCAGGGAAGATGTACTCAGTTTCCAGGTTAAAAAAGTTGTTCTTTTTCCTTTGCAAGCTGTGAAGAAATGTGAAAATCAGGCTGACTTCACAGTTGCTGACAGATTTCCACCAGTAGCACAGAAAAAGTCCTTCCAAGTCAGCTTTGCTCAGCAGCTCTCCTGGATGCACAGAATCCCACCTCCTTTCCCTGGGCTGTGCTAGTTCTGCACTGTGAGTGGGGGTAAAACATTAGGAGATCTTTCTGCTCAGTAAAATCAAGACTTTGCTATTTAAAAGGAGTACTTAATACTCATGTGCTACTGTCAGGTGGGAAACATATAGTCTGTGGCTGGATATAGCCCATGATTTCATCTCATCCACCCCATCATTGGCCGGCAGAAGCCCCTCCGGTGACCACTGCCAGAATGGCATAAATTAGATTAGCCCACAGGCTGCTCCAAATTTAGACTGGAGCTGGAACTCAGCAAGTCTTGGGGATAAGCAAGAGCATCTGAGATCTGTTAGTAACTCCCTAACACCTGCCTTTTCCCACTGTCTATAATTTGATCAGAGCGAAAAATCTTGCTTTCCCATTCAGTCACCCAGGATTATAGTGTTCATTACTGAGCAATCCAACACTGCTATTGGCAGAGAATAGATGAGGTCAAACAGGCCTTGAGGTCTGAGTCCTTGTACAACTCCTTGCAGAAATTAAAAAAACAAACTTAGGAGTTCCCTGAGCTGCTTCTGCAATGGGAGGAAAAGAAAGAAAAGAAAAAAAAAAACAAACAACCAGATAATAAATAACCACTAGAAGCCAAATACGCATGTGTGTGCAGTGTGGTAAGGGCTGGGTTATTTATGAAAGAAGCTAGCCGTAAATAGACTTGTTTCTTGTCAGGAAGGATATGGTCAAAATATCTCCTACAAGATGGGAAAACTTGCATGTGCAGCAGTCCATGACAGGCACATGTTGCGCCAGACAGCCCCGCGCTGGAACAGTGCTTGCCTGATGGACATCCAGCGTCGGAGTGATTTGTGACGGTAACGGCTCTGTCTGTCGCCTTCGAGCCCAGGCAGCAAGAGACAGATAGTGGCTCCAAGTGCTGTAACTTATTTTTCCCTGGCTGGGAGCTGCTCAGCCACGCTCGCTTGGCCTGAGGGCTCTCCTCCCCCTCAGGCGGGTCCCATGGTTTTGCCTAGTGAAGGAGGAAGGTGATGCCTGTAAATCTGGATGAAAATTGCCCTATCGCATCTGAGAGGCTACAATAACACAGATGCTGTGAGCCTTGCTTCAGATAACAATTACCTAGGCTTTCCTTGATTAGTAGGCAGCCATCAGTCCCAAAGGGCATCAAGCCCTCCATGTATTTTTGGTGTGAATATGGCCCTGTGGCCACAGTCCTGAGGCACCTCACAACCTGCTGTATATTTTTCCTCGCAGCTCCCCTGCAATGGCATAGGACTTTTCTTTCTGCTTCACAGGCAGAGAAACAGGCTATGCCTACACGTACCAGCTAGCTGCAGGGCTGAGTCCCAGGTTCCCCTGTTGCTGAGGTCTCTGGAAGAGATGCTCAGTGTTTTTGCCTGATTTCCATGCCTGCCGACACATCCTTGATGGTTTCAGTGTATGTGTGTGCATTAAATCCTCATGCATCCCCAGGTTCCCCCAGTTTAGCCTTCGCTAAGTGGCTGAGCAGGGGCTCTCCTCTCCTGGGTTGGCATCCTAATCCTCTGCTTTTCAGACAGTGCCCTTCACCCCGCGATATAATTTGTGCGTTGTCCCCTGGCAGAGCAAAGAGGAGCAGCATTGCAGTGTATCTCCTGTTCAGAGGGAGAGTCCCTGGGACCTGCCCCATGAGGACAGAGGTATTCAACCCCTAACCAGATTCAGGGTATTACTGTCTACGTGCAATATGCTGTGCCCTGCACAGCTTTGGAGTATGCTGGATGTGTGATTTCAGATGTACTCTGAATTATTAATTGAAGAACAAAGACAGCTCCAAGCTGCAGCCCCTCGACAGTCAAAGGGAGCTCTTCCATTAACTTCCCTGAGAGTGGAATTGGGCACAAAGTGCACATATCTGTTTTCACCATAATTTTTAAATGTATACTGATACTCTACACTGCAGAATCCTTGCTGTGTATGTGTTGGCAATGGATTTCCTCAGCATATTTGGGCTTCACAGTGTCACAGATACCCAGGAATGACGAAAAAGAATAGGCTAGATACATGGCAATGCTCTTTTTAAAGCCACATTCATGTTAGTTTTTGTCATGCCTTCCTCCAGTGAGATGACAGAAGCAATCATAAACCGAGCAGTTTATTTCCCCCTTTGTGTGCCTATTCATTAAAACCAGCCAAGCCTTTAAAAATGCTCTACAAACCTCTGAATGGCAGGGGTGAGAGGATGAGAGGTAAGAGGAAGGGGAGAGGAGGGGTAGAAAACTCCCTAGGAGAAAAGTACCAGTTCTTCCCCATAGCTTTGCATGTTCAGCCTCAAGGACAAGTGAAACTCTTTCATTTATACTCCAAAGTCAGGTAAGTGGGGGAGCTGCCATGCAGCAGGCTGGTCACTGGGCAACACTGCACTTCAGCTGGCACCGTATCTCTGGTATTAGCTCTGGGAAAGCTGAAATGCCAGAGAATATCAGATTTCAAAAAGTGGTTTATTTCTCACACCTGTATTCCCCTCCTCAGCACACACTTGACACTTCCTGTGTCCACGTCCACTTCTGAAAGTAAAATGTGGTGATGAAATGTGTGGATCTGGAAAAATTGGAAGGTCTGATCTGCAATATCAGATACATTAATTTGGTTTTGATTATTTCTGTGCTGAATCAAAAATATATGTTCTCTCTGTCCTTCTGATTTAAACATATGATTTTTATATACACTAAGGGCACATTAGACCACTCTGAAAGCATGGAGGGGCCTTAATATGTGAGTAAATGATTTTTTATACTCACTTTAAGGTTTATTTATTCTAATTGAGCAAAATCCTAACTCTACTGGAAATCAGTGGGAATTCTGCCATTGACTTCAGAGGCTCCGGGATTTTGCCCAAGCACAGTGTAAAATCATATACACTGAAGTGGCCACCAGCCTTTTTTCTAGAAATTGTGATCTAAAGGTTCGAAAATCCCCTTTTGCTGCAGAAACAAAGAAGAGGTGCACTCTGTTCTTTTTATGTGGTGCTGGTGTATTCACTGTTTTCTGCTTAAAAGCAATAAATCAATTACATTTCAAAGTATTAGCAGACTTCCCGGTTGCCCAGGGGGGTGCAGGGAGCGGTGGGAGGCAAAGGAAACCTGATTGCCACTTACATCTGAAGACGTTTGGTGTACAACGCTGTACAGGAGAGAATTTTAAAAAAAAAAAAAAAAAAAAAAAGTTGTTAAATTTAGCCCGTAACACAATACAGGAGAGAATGTCTCCCTGGGGCGCCTCTATGCCAGGCTACAGAGTGCCATCCCCGGGCTCTAACAGATGCCCAGCAGAGAAGCTCCAGGCCCTAAACCTCACTGTAGTCTCTTGTGTTAATGAGGACTCTTGATGCAGTTTAAGGTACACTGGTGAGCGGCCCTAAATCAGAGCTCGTCCTGCTCAGGAAACGTCCCGGCGGCTGTGGAGGCTGGCCTGTTTGCATTCCAGATGTGGTGCCTCCAGCCTGCCTCTGACCAGCATTCATTTCTGCACTCCACAGCTGGTCCATGTAAATGTGCCATATTGCAGCCCATCTGCTCAGAGAGTGCACAGTGGCACATCTCTCTCTGACAGTGGACCATTTTATTGAACGCTATAAATATTGAAATTCATAGGCATGAAGCAGCAGATTTTTAATGTTACTTAGAGAGACATTTGAGCCACAACCTTTGGCAGCAGCACACGCTGCTAGTATCTCAGTACACTGCACGCCATTTGGTTCAGACTCATGAACAACTTTTCCAGAGATTTCATGGCTCTCCAATCCCAGGTAAAATGGAGTACAGACCCTGTGGGATGATATTTAGTGTGAATGTCACCCTGCATACAATGTGCATTTGGGATACGGACTTTCTAGCCCTGTGCTGTGTTAAACCATATGTTAATGTTTTCATACTCAGAAAAGATTAGATCAGGGACCAATAAAGTTTCAAAACTACAAATAATAGGCTAACCGAAATGAAATGTGAGGTATTCCTATGCCTAAGTGTTTTTTTTTTTTTATTTTATCCCAAAGTCTCTGCAGTTTTTGTTTTTTAAATGGCAGCACTGTATTTTGCAACAAGAAACTGGCATATTCATATTTTATAAGCTAATACATGTAAATTTTGTATTAGCAAGTAAACATCTCTATTAATTTGAAATTCATGGCATCTGATCTGGAAAAGAAGCAAAACACCACTTTGCGGTTTTCTATTTGTCAAGTAGTCCCTAGTAAGTGTTCAGTGAGCTGGAAAGAGCCGAACCCCAAACTAGGATAAATCTATATATTATTTTTGATGGATTTTTTTTCCCCTTTCTAAGCCAGCAGTTCCTGCAGAGCATCAGGAACCAGCCCTTTCCCTTTTGGAATCAAAGGGAATTTTTCCATCTACATTAATTAGAGAAGGATCAGGCCCGTAATGAGAGAAACTACATTAAAAAGGGAGAACATATTTGAAATTCTCTAAAATGCCTTGGAAAAAATCACGTTCATTTTTATGTGGAGTGTTGAGCCTGCCATGACATCCACAATGTTTTCCACTCCAGGAGCTGTTCAGGCAGTAAATAACATTGCGCTTGGTGGGCGGTAGCTCAGAGAATGAGATGGGGCATTTGTTTTATTCAGAGGTGCATTTCCCAGCTCCTGTGACAAGCAGGCTAAAAAGTTTTCTCAACATGTGAAGTAAAGTGAGGACTGGAAGAAAAAAAAAAAAGCAAAGCAAAAAAGATCTGCTGAGAATATTGTCTTGGCATGTACATTTCCTGAAACTGCTCTGCTTTTTAAGCTCGCTTCATTATCTCTTTTGCAGTTGCTCCATTGTCTTCATTATAATTTAAAAAGAGGCAGGAAAGACGGCACCTTTAATAACAAAGTCGTACCGTTTGGACAATAAGCTGTGTCACTGCTCAAGCCGGTCCCCCAGTTCCCAATCAGCAGTGTTATGTAAGGTGGCAGGTTAATAAATGCGACACACTGAAATCATTTGTACCAGATTATCTCTCCTTCCAAACTCTGACAGATGCTAAGTCCAGCTGGTAAAAAAAGTTTATAGGCGAGTTGGATCTGGGGCCTTCACACACTCCACAATGTTGGCTACCAATGCTTGTTTTAATGAGTCACGAATTGCCTGTTTATCTTCTGCTCCCTGCTGTTTCTGCATTTTCTCTTCCAGAACAATCCTAGAAACACATGCTGCTACAGACGCTGGAGCAATGTGTGTAGACATTTGAGCCAAATTATTATAAAGAACTCTTTCTTCTCGGATATTAAAAAAAAAAAAAGGCGAGAATTGCACATTGCCTAGCAAATCGTTATCTCAGATGTTCGCTGTGACATGCTCAATATGGCCTACCAGAGAAAGTTGGAGACATTTGAAACCTTAACAACTACACAAAATGACACTGTAATTGGCGGGTTTTGTTGTTCATGTTCTGGCTCTGCGAAAACTGCTCTAAACACTTTGTTTAATGATGTTACATTATGACAACACATGGCTTCTATAGAGCAAGTCATCATGTTGAACATGCGACATCACAGGAAGGGGGGTGGGGGCCAGCGGGGCTCGGCGCCGGGGAGACGGGCAGGGTGCCCACGCGCGCCAGCACACACACGTGCACGGGTGGGGAAAGGGGTGGCCCAGGGCTGAGGCTCTCCCATGGACGGGCTCCTCTGCCCATCCCAGGAGCGCAAAGCCAGCTGCGATGTCGTTCCAGGAGAGCTGCTAGCTGTGGGGTGCGTGGGGACACCGACCCCCTGCAGGTGCGGCAGCCTCCGTCACCCGCTGACTCTTCTGCTGCCATGGTTGTAGCCCTGTTGCTTGGACAGGGCAGGCTGACTCGACAGAGCACTGCCCTGATGCAGAGGGCTCCCAGGGCAGAGACACGTACACCACCACCCAGATGGGCTGGGAGCAGCCATGCCCAGAGCTGAGAACGTCTGTGCCGGAGGCAGACGGGTTTTGGAGCAAGCCACAGCATGACGGTTCCGTGTGGGTCCTGTTGCCCCACAATGTAACCTGAGGATATTCATGATCACATTTAAATGAGATTCCCCTCGTACCCTCTCAAATAATGTGCATGCATGGCATGGGATGCAGGTGCCACACAGCCCCATGTCCATAGAGATGCCCTGCATAACTGTGTGGGGAGCCCCAGGACAGCCCTGGCCTGAGCCCCCCAGCGCAGGCAGGGCCACTGACCTCCTCAGGAGGCATGGTGAGATGCTGAATCCCTCTGATCCCGCAGGAGAGCTTCTGCCCAAGGGGACGCAGGCTCTCCACACAGCGGCAAGGGGTACGTGCAGGAAGGCAATGACACAGGGTACATCCAGGGGGGCTGTCTGCCCTTCGGTTAGATTCTGGAGGAGGAGAAATGCCTTTGGTTTCCTCATTTGCTCTCTGAGCTGCAGTGTTTGTAGTGAGAAGGTCAAAATGCAGCTTTTGGCCCGCTATGTATTCTTTCCGGCAACAAAATCTCTCCTGAAGGAAAGAACATGAGCATTGAGGGGCTTTGTTCTGTGGTGGTTGTGGCAGTTTGTCGGGGTTACCAGGCTGCTGAGCAGCTCTGTAAGAACTGCTGGCCCTCCTGAGGGCTAGAGAGAGGTTTGAGCAATTTGCCCAAGGCTTTAGGAAATGGACATGTAGGGATTGTTCATCACACGATGCAACATGGCCCTGCACCACCTCCATTTTGTCTGTGTGTGCTGAGCTCACAGGGGCAAACCTACCACATCTGATGTCTTTGTGGAAAGGGGACCCGATGCTGTGAACTTCATCACATCCTCAGCTTCCTTGGATGCACTGGAAACAGCTGGATGGAGCATCTCTCTGGCGTCATGGGAAACTTTCTCTAGCTGCAGCCACTGTGTTTAGCATGGCTTTGCATGGGGCTGCAGCAGTGGCTCCTCTGTTTGCAGGTTTCCCAAGGTTTCTTTGTGTGTTGGCTGCCTGACTGAATGGCCTCCCTATGTCCTCAGAAAGAAAACAGCGAGGAATCCATTTTTGCCAGCACTTCTGGTTATTAATAGAATGTTTCAAATTTGTCTATTCTTTACACATGGGAAACTGTATAGTCATTTGGCAGATGTTGAAACTCACCGATTTTATATTCAACAGCTTGGAAAAACAATGGATGTCATACTCTGTTTAACAAAATATATGCTAGGCAGAGTCCATCTTCTGTGCTATCAAAGTGCATCTTACTCCTACCAATCACTCACTGTCACGAAGCCGAAGGAACCACTGTAATGCCATAAGATCATTTGTTTGCAGTTCTAACTTTCACCTTAAATGGTGCAGCTCTCCCATACAGCCAAGATATGGTTATTACCAATGCTGCTTTATATCTGCCTTCTCTTTTTATTTAGCTGGTTTAGCAATATGCTAATGACAGGAAGAAAGCATACATATAAAATATTGTAAGCATCAAGACATGGAAGGAGAAGGTAAATTTGGCTTCCAACCATGAAATCTTATTCTGCAGTTGCCTTCTTAATGGCATCTCTTGAGGTCAGTGGCTTTGAATTCTCCCAATTGTATAGGGTCACTCTGGAAGCATTGACCAAGTAGAAAAGATTCAGCCAGGGGAAACAATGGCAGAAGTCACCCTTTAAATGTCCTGCCTTCTATATCATGCAATTGATTCCAAGGCTCCCCACCACGATGTCACTGTTTGACCAGTTTGCTTTAAAACAGCTTAATTAGCTGAAAGGAAAGCTATGTCTGAGCATGTTTGTGAGAAAAAAAAAACAAAAAGCTCTTGCCTTTCAGAAAGCTCATGCTCTGTCTTGTCGGAAATCTCTGGTTCTGAAATGAAACAACATTCCTTTCATACAGAGTTAAGTCCCTGACAACAAATTTTCCCGGATTGGGGAAACAACTGGTTGTGCCGCACGCTGATGTTGGCGGCACTGGTTTGGTTTGGGGGCCTGAGTGCTCTGCACCTCGGTTAACTGCAGGAACGCCACGGGAGGAGATTGTGGGAGCCATAAACAGGTCCAGTGCTTCTGGTCTGAGAGGCAGTCGAGACTGACTGCTTCAGTACTTTGATGCTACTCGTGTGTTAACTTCCAGGCCATCAGCTAGAGAGAGTTTGAATACGCAGGAAGGAGCAACAGAGGACTTTAAGTGCTTAAGCCCAAATTTTCTTATAGATTTCTTCCTTTCCCAAACCCCAGGCACAAGGCAAGCCCAGAAACTCGATGGGAAGAGAGCTGCTGGAAGTGGGAGGCATGGCACTTGGTGTCTGTTGGGAAGAAACTGAAACTGGACGTCCCAGTCTTGCCTTCCTTAGCCTAACCCATAGAAAGCGGTGCCGCCTTGGCATTAAAATATTCAATGCACCGAGGGGTGCAGCTGCTGAAGTAAAACATGGAGAGGAACGTGCCACGCTGCCTTTGGTTTCCTCATTTGCTCTCTGAGCTGCAGTGTTTGTAGTGAGAAGGTCAAAATGCAGCTTTTGGCCCACTATGTATTCTTTCCGGCAACAAAATCTCTCCTGAAGGAAAGAACATGAGCATTGAGGGGCTTTGTTCTGTGGTGGTTGTGACAGTTTGTCGGGGTTACCAGGCTGCTGAGCAGCTCTGTAAGAACTGCTGGCCCTCCTGAGGGCTAGAGGGAGGTTTGAAGGAAGAATCAGTTTCAAAGCTGGATCTGCTATGCAAAAAACAAAGGCACATTTTTTTCTGTTGCATCTATTAATCCACGGTTCCTTGTCAGGCCTATTTGCATGGTGTGTGTAGCACCAGTAGTGATGGAAAATATGGGAACGCAGCATCAGAGGTGTATGAGGGAGTGAGGCCCATAAAGCCAGAGCAAATCACAGAAAGAGCCGTTTAGACACAGAACAGGATTAAGTTAACACGCTCCCTGAGACTGCCTGCACATTGTGATTTTATGTATGTACGTAGCCGTACCAGGTTCACTGAAATTATACACCAAGTGTATTTATGAAGGGGAGTAAAACTTTGCAGAGTTAAGGTCTTAGTGCATTTTGTAACATTTTGACAGCCTCTCATCCCTGTGCTTCATTTTCCTGGGCATTTATGAGAAATTTTAGTCTATTGCAGCTCATTTGTTCATGTTCAAAATGGAAAAAAGGTTTTTTAAATCATTTCACTTTCATTGCATGAGGGATTCTGGCTAAGAAATGAAGCAAAGATATGCCTCACTGCTGGATTAAAAGCTTTAGTTAAAATATTTTATTTGGAAATTTCTTATTTTTTTTTCCCCAAAAAACCCACAAACATCTTTTAATTCATGTGCTTATATTTGAAACAATATCCTGCTGAAGTTGAGATGTTTATCAGTGTTTTTTCCCTTCTCGGCTTCATAGAAAGGTGAAGGAAAGGATGATTAAACCAGAAACAAAGTCAGTAATTAGCAGTATAAATCTCTCAGTGATTTCAGTAGGTCACGAAATTAACTGGTACAGGCTTCGGACACATCTGCTCTTTTGGCAAGTGGTGCCCTCCGTGAGCCTGTTCATTGGCTCGCACTAACCATACGATGGGTCTCAGGAAATGTATTTGCACTCCCTAAGCTAAACACAGCACAGCGATGAAACCCTACAATTTCTAAAATGCTGAAGCACGTACAAGGTAACTGAGAGGCAGCCTCGCACGGTTCTGAAGCACTGCGCTATCACCCTGGCACCCCTGGAGGGAGGGGGGATGTGAGAGTTCATTATGTGTGGCTGAATGCTGCTTTGCAAGGCTCAGATCCAGGAAATTATTTGGAGGTTTAGAGAAGAGGGACATGGTTGCTGTGCCACAGGCTGCTATCAGGAAGGGGGCTATGCCCACAAGACAGCAAGAACAGCCCCAGCACCAGAGTTACTTCTTGGTTTTCACGTTGGTCACAGCTTCACTATCCTGGTGGCAGAGCAGCAGAGAAGCAAGAGGCTTAAAGCACCAGAAATAGGGAAACAGGGTGAGGGAAAGGGAGGAGACCAACAGTTCGGCTTCCTTCAGCCTCAAAATGTAAGGGAGCAACGCAGTGTTGCATTGCATCAAGTCTTGTCGGCTGTCATGTCAGGCCAGAGGTCAAGTGCCTGCTGCAAACCCATCTCTGGGCTGCTTGTCTGAAGTAAGCCATTCACCTCTCTGACTGGCAGCAGGCAGGTAAAAACAGCAATAAAAGATGTCAGTCCCACATGAGTTTGCCTTTCTTAGCTATCCTTGTGGATGTAACTCAAAGGTTCTGAATTGACTACTGAGCCCGCTTTGGAGGATGAAATCTCTGAGCTGCTATTCCAAGGTATTGCGCTTGGGATCCTGCTCCCTTTTCTCACTATTTCATCACAACTTAGAATTATGACTGGGCCGTGTGCCAGCATCCAGAAGCAGCAGTGCTATCTGAAACTATCAGAGCAAGAAGGGCTGGCTCTGCCTGAGCTGGCTCCTAATTCACAAAGAAATTCAGCTGGAAACTTGATATTCTCACTGCTGTGTAGAAGTCCCAGAGATCCATCAATTATGAAATTCATGACTGTAACTCCAAATACATGTGCTTTATATGCAGAAAACCTAGACCTAGACTGGGCTCCTGTGCCTTGGGAAGACTCCTTGGGAGCACAGTGTATCAGTAAGTGAGCACATGCAACTCTGGAACCCAATAATGTCTGCCCCCTTTCTAGTTTCACTGCAAACCTCTAACATCTTAAGGCCACCAGTGAAAAGGCTGGCTCTGGGACCAGAGAGGGACTAACAGATTTTGCTTGAAACAAGTAGCTGTTCTTCAGGTGTTTGCACAAGGGGGAATGTCAAGCAGTTCTCTAAAATCAGGGCTGGTCACTATCTGGGGTCTGCAGAGGGAAGCCTGCAGAGCAATTGTGGCATCAACTCTGTCCTAATTCCAGAAGGAGAGGAAAAAGAGAACTGATTCAAAAAGATTTAGTCTTTCTGAAAGCTCTCTTCCCAGTCACCCCAGGGCTCAGTACTGGGGACAGTTATATTTAATGTCTTTATCAATGATCTGGATGAGGGGATCGAGCACACCCTCAGCTAAGTTTGCAAATGACACCAAGCTGGACAGGAGTGTTGATCTGCTTGACGTTAGAAAGGCTCTTCAGATGGATCTGAACAGGCTGCATTGATGGGCTGAGGCCAAATGTATGAAGTTCAGCAAGAATGAGTGCTGGGTCCTGCACTTGTGTCACAACAACCCCATGCAATGCTACAGGCTTGGGGAAGAGAGACTGGAAAGCTGCCCAACAGAAAAGGACCTGGGGGTGTTGGTTGACTGAACATGAGCTGGCAGTGTACCCAGGTGGCCAAGAAGACCAATAGCATCCTGGCTTCTATCAGAAATAGTGTGGCAAGCAGGACTAAGAAAGTGATTGTCCCCCTGTACTCGGCACTGGTGAGGCCACACCTCGAACACTTTGTTCAGTTTTGGGCCCTTCATTACAAGAAAGACATTGAGGTGGTGGACCGTGTCCAATGAAGATGGTGAAATGTCTAGAGCACAAGTCTTATGAGGAGCGGCTGAGGGAATTGGGGTTGTTTAGCCTGGAGAAAAGGAGGCTGAGGGGAGACCTTATCATTCTCTTCAACTACCTGAAAGGACATTGTAGCGAGTTGTGTGTTGGTCTCTTCTTCCAAGTGACAAGAGATAGGGCAAGAGGAAATGGCCTTAAGTTGTGCCAGGGGAGGTTTCTATTAGATAGTAGGAAAAATGATCTTAAAGGTCTTTTCCAACCTAAATAACTCTATTTTACCATTTCATTTGACCTTCCTTCCTTCCTTCCTTCCTTCCTTCCTTCCTTCCTTCCTTCCTTCCTTCCTTCCTTCCTTCCTTCCTTCCTTCCTTCCTTCCTTCCTTCCTTCCTTCCTTCCTTCCTTCCTTCCTTCCTTCCTTCCTTCCTTCCTTCCTTCCTTCCTTCCTTCCTTCCTTCCTTCCTTCCTTCCTTCCTTCCTTCCTTCCTTCCTTCCTTCCTTCCTTCCTTCCTTCCTTCCTTCCTTCCTTCCTTCCTTCCTTCCTTCCTTCCTTCCTTCCTTCCTTCCTTCCTTCCTTCCTTCCTTCCTTCCTTCCTTCCTTCCTTCCTTCCTTCCTTCCTTCCTTCCTTCCTTCCTTCCTTCCTTCCTTCCTTCCTTCCTTCCTTCCTTCCTTCCTTCCTTCCTTCCTTCCTTCCTTCCTTCCTTCCTTCCTTCCTTCCTTCCTTCCTTCCTTCCTTCCTTCCTTCCTTCCTTCCTTCCTTCCTTCCTTCCTTCCTTCCTTCCTTCCTTCCTTCCTTCCTTCCTTCCTTCCTTCCTTCCTTCCTTCCTTCCTTCCTTCCTTCCTTCCTTCCTTCCTTCCTTCCTTCCTTCCTTCCTTCCTTCCTTCCTTCCTTCCTTCCTTCCTTCCTTCCTTCCTTCCTTCCTTCCTTCCTTCCTTCCTTCCTTCCTTCCTTCCTTCCTTCCTTCCTTCCTTCCTTCCTTCCTTCCTTCCTTCCTTCCTTCCTTCCTTCCTTCCTTCCTTCCTTCCTTCCTTCCTTCCTTCCTTCCTTCCTTCCTTCCTTCCTTCCTTCCTTCCTTCCTTCCTTCCTTCCTTCCTTCCTTCCTTCCTTCCTTCCTTCCTTCCTTCCTTCCTTCCTTCCTTCCTTCCTTCCTTCCTTCCTTCCTTCCTTCCTTCCTTCCTTCCTTCCTTCCTTCCTTCCTTCCTTCCTTCCTTCCTTCCTTCCTTCCTTCCTTCCTTCCTTCCTTCCTTCCTTCCTTCCTTCCTTCCTTCCTTCCTTCCTTCCTTCCTTCCTTCCTTCCTTCCTTCCTTCCTTCCTTCCTTCCTTCCTTCCTTCCTTCCTTCCTTCCTTCCTTCCTTCCTTCCTTCCTTCCTTCCTTCCTTCCTTCCTTCCTTCCTTCCTTCCTTCCTTCCTTCCTTCCTTCCTTCCTTCCTTCCTTCCTTCCTTCCTTCCTTCCTTCCTTCCTTCCTTCCTTCCTTCCTTCCTTCCTTCCTTCCTTCCTTCCTTCCTTCCTTCCTTCCTTCCTTCCTTCCTTCCTTCCTTCCTTCCTTCCGCGCTGTGCTGTGCTGTGCTGTGCTGTGCTGTGCTGTGGAGGCATGATTGCAATATCTTGACTTGAAGTGCACCAAGATGCTCAAATAGATTTGGGGATTGTGTTATACCATACAGCATCGCTGCCTTGAATTCTCCCTCACTGACTCAGCAGTAGCCTGCTAGCTGGAAAATAATCTAGTTCCCTTTTATGGCCCTGCAATACTTTTAAAGCTCCTTCAAGGGCTTTAAAAGAGTAAGAATGTCCCAGAAAATCCTGTTTTGCTGACAAGCTATACTGCTGTATTCTTTTGGTCTTGCCAACAGGTCTCAAAAGTCACCCGATCACTAAAGAGACACAAATAAGACCACTGGAAATGACATAGAGAGCTCTGTGACAAAGTGTTAAGTATTTGGATTATTTTTCTGCCTTGGAGCTCTGGTAAATGAGAGCTAAATGAAAGCAGAGTATTTGTTTCCCAAGGCCATCAGGAACTTTACAGAGTTCATTGTGGGGGGAGCGAAGTTGCCTGTTTAACCACCTGCAGCGCTGCCGAGAAGCCCACCTCGCTTCTGATGGGCTTGAGGGCAGAGCCCAGAGGGCTGCGGGCGGCCACCTGGGTCCCTGCTCACAGCTGCTGCCACTCAGTTGCTCTTGACAGTGGATGTGGGTCCTTAACCAGCCTCTGCAAGCACACAGTTTTAGGGATACAGGTTTTAAACTCCATCTTCTTGCTGTGCCCGTGGTGGGTTTGCACCCTCTGCTCCACCCAGTCCCGCTGGCTCACACCGATGGAAAAGTAGGAGCCATTTTGCATTTTTACGGCACCTTGTGGCGCCCACAGCCCCCCTGCGCCCCCGCAGAGGCATGAGGTGCCCTCTCCCGCTCTGCCCCGAGGTTCACAAGACCTGGACGTGAAGATGGCGACGGCTCTGACGTGCCCCGGGCGGTTCAAAGGCAGGCGGTTCGCAGGGGATCTGGTTTTCTTTCTCTTGCACCGCGGCCATTGTGCAAGTGTCAAAGGAGCATCCCTCTCATCTCTCAGATTGATGGCATCGTCTAGGACTTCCAGCATAGACAAGATAAACTAAAGGCTTCTGCAGACAGGTATGTAACTGTGGAGACAGCAGCGCTGCAGAAGAGGCCTCTGATCAGGGAAATGTTTGTCCCACAGTCAACTCTCTGGCATAGCGGTCACCTTTGACATGACTTGCTGAATAGGAGTTTGTTTTCTAATTTCCATGGTTCAGCTGTAGGCCACGCAAAGTAAATACAAGTAAACGGGCAACAGTGGGTTCAAAGGAACATAAGACAAGTATTTGCCCCCTCAGAAGACAGTTTGGGTAGCGTTCACATGTGAATCAATCTGGTTTGGGTCTTTGAAGTGATTTTGATTAAGAAGAATGGGGAAGAGTACTGAAAATTGATGGGGTCAACAAAAGATTGCCCATCTTTCGGGGCACACTCCTGAGGTGAACTGCTGGCATGCTGATGCAGAGCTGCCAGTGTTGCTGTTGTGCAGATGTGAACTCCTGAGTCATTTAATAAGAGAGGCAAGAGGCCTCCCCTGGCACCAGCTCTGAGTCTAGGCAGCCCAGGAGGGGGGATGCTGTCACTTCAGCAATTGCCGTCGTGTCCTTTTCAGGGCTATTCCCTTACCCTGACTGGCCTTGTGGACACATCTCTGAACGTGACAGTGCTGTACCCTCAAACACAGATCAGACCAGTGGGTTTAATGTAAAGAGCTTCACTCTCTCTCTAGATGCACAGCTGCAAGTTGTCAGTCTCTTCTACGCAATCCAGGGTGGAAAGAAACTTCTGCAGCAGAACTGAGACTTGCAGTTTTAGAAGATGTCCTTCTGCGGGTTGCTTGAGTTGCACAGGGAAGCCTTTGCTAGGGGCTTTAATCTGTTTTCAGCTCAACACATCCCCCAGACTGTCTGTCCTGTGGAAGGCTATTTTTCTTTGTTTGATGTTGTTTTGGTTTAAAATAAGTGCTTTATTTACTGCTGTTGTCTTTGAAGGAAATAAAATATCAAGTACCGTAATTAATGTTTCTTTAAGTGCTACAGAAATCCCACCATGCATATCCTATCAAAAATGCTGCCTGGCTAGGAACCTCATCTTGTGGAGACTCAACCTTTCCCTGGCACCTTAATACTTTTACCAGTATAGTCAACTACCTTTCTGCTAATGCACAGCATATCGCCTTCAGGGAGACAATCTGATATTTTAAGTGATTTATGATCTGATTGATTTGGTCACTGTCACTCTTCCTCTGAAGATGACACTCCTCAGTGGCCAGGGCACAGATGTGCTCCGTCTGCTGTCTCGTCCTTTGTTAACTCCATCTCCCACCCCTTTGAACCTCATTAACTGGTTACGGAAAAGAGGGCACTGATTATTACCCCAAGCGATAATCCAATTACTTGGGATAATAAAGTGCCTGTGTCTTTATATAACAGAGTTCAAAGCAACCACAGTTGGTTGGAAAAGGAGTGAAAAAATCACAAAAACACCCTCAAGACTTTTTCACTTCCCCATCCCACAGATTCAGTTTCCAGCCAGCCCTAACTGTTGCTCACAGCGCCTGTCTCAGACAGGCTCCTCTGCAGCCCATCCCCTCTCCCAGCACAGACCCCTGACACTCCCAACCGACGCCAGAAAGGGCCCACGGAAGGAAAACAATGGTGAGGGGAAAACAAGATAGGCTTGGGGGAGAGGGCAGCAGAAGCAGCCTTGGGGTTACTGCTGAGGTGAGCCTCTTGCCACGTGCTAGCTCCTGTGGCATTTCGCCTCCAGTGACTGCAGGTCCCTTTGAGGTGCCCGAACCTGATATTACAGGGTTCAGGATTTAAATGTGACAAATGTAATTTCTTGCCCAACATGTACAAAAATAATTTTGATTCAGAATTATGAGGGAACATCTCACATGGCTAATGTCATTGCCTGTAAGCCCAGGCTTTTAAGGTGCCCCTGGGAGAACCCTTGTCTCTTTTTGTAAAAACAAGCAGTGATGCACTGCTAAATAAGGTACCACTTCAGCTGCTGATGTTCTGGCAAAAAAACAGGACAAAAGACCAGTTTGTGTTTTAAAGCAACAATTATCTCGTATGTCTCTGGAAAGGAAATCATATGAGGATGAGAAAAATGGCAAAGCAAGACAATTTATCCATTACAAAACAGCCTTGTAGTGACATTGCTGTGATGCAGCAGTACAAAAAAAGTCTGTATAAAGTCCTGATCCTTCCCAGTTGAAGAAGTCCAGTTCCTAAGAAAGATGAGTGGTGTTTATTTATTTTGCTTTTTGCCTTCTCCTGAGGAAGGAAAACCGTGAGGAGGGTGCAATTTTGGTGGAAGCTGAGGTTGCAGGAGTAATGGGAGGGCACAAAGGGTTCATTGTTGGGCCAGCAATCTGTCATGGGGAGGGCTGTCACAGGAGTCTCCGAGGGGTCGGCAGTGAAATGCCGCCGCTACGTCGCAGAAGGAGACTTTACCTCACCTTGGGCTGCCCAGCTCCGCTCCCCGTGCTGGACCACCCGCCAGCAGCGGTGGGGCAGGCTGACCCAACGCCCTAAATCACTGGCAGAGGTAGAGCGGCACGCAGGGCAAGAGGGCCTGCGGGTCGGGTGGGGAGAGACGTGAGATTTATAACTATACAGTATTTCTCTCTTTTGAAAATTAAATGGCATGTTAGAGAAAATAAAAGAGGGTTGATGGGAGGGGGTGAGCCCATGCGCAGCCGGTTCGGTCTTCAGGTCTGAGTGGACGAACGGTTGAAGTATAGCAATGAAGTTATTGTGGTGGAGGGGAAGAGCTGCACCACAAAGGGCACGCTCGGTTTTAGCGCGTCTCGGGTGGAGCTCCTGTCCTGAAGCCAGAGTCACCCACAGGGCAGTGTGCTGGGGCTCTTAGTGAGCCTTTTGTCCCCCCGGCGTGGCGCCCGCAGGGCAGCGTGGGCAGGGACGGCAGCCTGCACCCACCCACGCCCCAGCCCCCGTGGCGGCTTCGCTGGGCTCAGCCCTCGACTGCCTGCGGGGACTCCAGCCCTTGGGCTTCACTGGTGAAAGAGGCTGAATCAGGTTCTGTGTTTGCAACAAAAGCTTTTTCACCAATACCTGTGCACCTAGCATTTTGGTGGCTTGTGAGGAAGCCTTTAGTGGTGATTTACTTTGGTAAAACACCTTTGTTACCTGGGATGGGAAATGAAGTGCCAGGCAAGAAGACCTTGCTGCACTTCGGAGACCTGCCTGGATGTCACAGGCCACTGACAACTGGTGTAAAGCAGCGCGGCTTCACGGAGGGCAATCCTGCAATGGCAAATTTACATCAGCTGAGGATCCAGGCTTTTGTGTCATTAAAGACATAGCAGAAAAAAATCTGTTGTGAATGAAGGAAGCTCTGGTTAAAAAGTTCCAACAAGTTAGCTCTTTATTCTTTATCAGTGAAGTCTGCACACAATGAAAACACGGACAAGGGAAATTTGCACAGCATTTAACTTAGGTCAAAAAAACAAGTAATTTGTTAAGTGGCAAGGGCACCAACGCGTGCCATGTCACGCTGGATTTTCTTTAAAAATAAAAAAAATAACAAAGTTAAACTTTCAGTCAACCTGAAAATATTTGCTTTTTATGGGGGCAGTGCGGAACGAATGGGACAGCAAATCTTTCTTCAGTCACTCGTTTACAGAGACTGAAAAGCTCTATAGAGACAGTGGGAAAAGAAGGAAAAAGGAGGGGTTGCAGAGAGGGAGAGAGGAAGGAAGGAAGAAGAAAAAGAAAGAAAGGAAAGAAAGGAAAGAGAAAGAAAGAAAGAAAGAAAGAAAGAAAGAAAGAAAGAAAGAAAGAAAGAAAGAAAGAAAGAAAGAAAGAAAGAAAGAAAGAAAGAAAGAAAGAAAGAAAGAAAGAAAGAAAGAAAGAAAGAAAGAAAGAAAGAAAGAAAGAAAGAAAGAAAGAAAGAAAGAAGAAAGAAAGAAAGAAAGAAAGAAAGAAAGAAAGAAAGAAAGAAAGAAAGAAAGAAAGAAAGAAAGAAGAAAGAAAGAAAGAAAGAAAGAAAGAAAGAAAGAAAGAAAGAAAGAAAGAAAGAAAGAAAGAAAGAAAGAAAGAAAGAAAGAAAGAAAGAAAGAAAGAAAGAAAGAAAGAAAGAAAGAAAGAAAGAAAGAAAGAAAGAAAGAAAGAAAGAAAGAAAGAAAGAAAGAAAGAAAGAAAGAAAGAAAGAAAGAAAGAAAGAAAGAAAGAAAGAAAGAAAGAAAGAAAGAAAGAAAGAAGAAAGAAAGAAAGAAAGAAAGAAAGAAAGAAAGAAAGAAAGAAAGAAAGAAAGAAAGAAAGAAAGAAAGAAAGAAAGAAAGAAAGAAAGAAAGAAAGAAAGAAAGAAAGAAAGAAAGAAAGAAAGAAAGAAAGAAAGAAAGAAAGAAAGAAAGAAAGAAAGAAAGAAAGAAAGAAAGAAAGAAAGAAAGAAAGAAAGAAAGAAAGAAAGAAAGAAAGAAAGAAAGAAAGAAAGAAAGAAAGAAAGAAAGAAAGAAAGAAAGAAGAAAGAAAGAAAGAAAGAAAGAAAGAAAGAAAGAAAGAAAGAAAGAAAGAAAGAAAGAAAGAAAGAAAGAAAGAAAGAAAGAAAGAAAGAAAGAAAGAAAGAAAGAAAGAAAGAAAGAAAGAAAGAAAGAAAGAAAGAAAGAAAGAAAGAAAGAAAGAAAGAAAGAAAGAAAGAAAGAAAGAAAGAAAGAAAGAAAGAAAGAAAGAAAGAAAGAAAGAAAGAAAGAAAGAAAGAAAGAAAGAAAGAAAGAAAGAAAGAAAGAAAGAAAGAAAGAAAGAAAGAAAGAAAGAAAGAAAGAAAATTTAAAAAGAAAATTTAAAAAGAAAATGAAAAAAGAAAATGAAAAAAGAAAATGAAAAAAGAAAGAGAAGGGAATAAAGGGAGGAAAAGAAGGGGAGTGGAAAGGAGGGTGGAAGAATGAGGGGAAGGAAAAAATGCGTATGAGTTCTGAGGTTCTTTGCTAATATAATATTATCAAAGATAGTTAAAAAAATGTACCAGACTGAGAAAGTATACTCCTTGGACTACTTGATGCATTTCTTACTGGTGACTAAGGAGGGATCTCTTGCAGAAACAGACACTGCAGAAAAAGACTCTTATTATGAACTCAAATGGAAGAGAAAATGTGAAATATCCCCAGGAAGGAAAGCAGGAGCTGTCCAAAGAGAAGAGGGAAACACTGATGCCCATGTAGCATGAAAACTTACAGGTATAAATTCAAGCTCTGAAATGCCAAGCATGCATTCTCTCTATTTTTTTTACAGTTTAGCTGATTTGCTTGTGTTTGGAAAATATTACCGATTAACAGCTTGTGAATTCTCATAAGGATTGATGACTGGTCATTGGAAACATGTTGTTTTACTGAACTCACCTAAACTCATGTAAAAGGGGGAATCATCAAAATAGATATTCTCACATTTTGTTATTATTTTTTCCCCATTCTGGTACTATTCCACAGAACTGAAAGTTTCCCTTCCCCTTTCAAATACACGTTCCCTGATCCTTGTCATTAATACTCTTGTTTCTGTGCTTATGGATTTCTTCTCTGGTTTCTCAGAATTGTTTCATCCCGTCCCCCTTACTGACAACAGACCTGTCTTCACTCAGCAGACATTTCTATTTATTTACTTTTTAAATTTTATTCTTTCCCTTCCCTAATGCAAGTTCAGAAAGCTGAACAGCTCTTACTACCTACCTATCAGAACATGAAACTCCATGTAATCTGCACTTGTTTCTGTATTTTATCAGGGGTGTGTCTCTATCTCTATCTCTATCTCTCTATCTCTATCTCTATCTCTATCTCTACCTCTATCTCTGTCCATCTCCATCTCTATCTATGTTTCTATATGTATTATATATATGCACATTCCCAGTGCTTTTGAAATGTCTTTCATCCTATGAATTACTGTGCAAAATGATGGAGTAAAACAACACTATGGTATAACGTTTCACTGCCTTCTTGCTCACACTCTGACACACACAGGAGCACGCACGCACACACACACACACAGACACAACCGCGTGGGGAAAGCAGGAATGCGGGCAAGTTTTGACCTCCGGTGTCCACACAATGAGCCGTGGACGATGCAGAAGGTTGGCTGCTTCTATACAGACCTGCTTTTGTGCTCTTGTCCAGGGCTTGATCCTTGGAGCCCTGTGTGCTCAGTAGACGCCAGAGAGATAGATGTGATCTGTTAGCCTCATCCAGCGCCGGCAGCTGAGCCATTTTCACACAGGCAGGCAGGTATGGCAAAGCCTGGGTAACAGATGAGAACCCATGGGGAGCTCTTGACTATGGAGAATGAAAAATCAAAAGAAACCATATTGGACACAGATACAAAAGGAGTCCCCTGTTCCTTTTCTATCCCCTCTTGTTTCTTTTCTCCTCTTCCTTACCAGGCTATAATGAATGTGGAAAACGGCTTCCCCCCTCAAAGTATTTGAGGACATATAGATTCCAGATGCTATTCTATGCAAATACTTCCACCCTTCCCTTCCCAGCAGCATCCTGAGTTAACCCTTCTGCCTAGCTCTTTGCTGCCTGTCGCTTTACATGCTGTGATAGGAAAAAGAAATACCTTTAAAAAAACCCTTAATCATTATTCTCAAAGGACAGATTTACACCCTACTTAGTGCATTTGGGCTCAGCACAGCTGGAGGCACAAAGCAGCAGTTAACACATTTCAGGCATTGAAGTTAGTTTGATGGTTTAATCATGTAACATCATGAAAAAAGAGAGGTTAATTCCTAATAGTGTTAACACTCTGAGCTCTCTCATGTAGCATGCCCAGAGTCAAAGACATTTATCTCAGTGAAAACAGTCTGTAGAAGACTTTTAGCATAAATGCATGCAATTTAAAAGGAATTAAAGGAGCATACTTAAAGCACAGGAACCTTAAGGATCTGTTCCTTGGACAGCTGTGAGTCTTTTGTCTCCCACTGGCAGTTTTGTGAGCCTTGCTTCACACCAGCCATAACCCAAAATGGTCTTACTTGGTAGCTAATACAGGAATGATTGCCTTACTCCTAGAGACTGCTACTTGCATGTTAGCCCTCTGAAAGCCATTTCCATATCCAAAAAGAAAAGAGAGATGTGGAGATTAACAAGAATAGCTAATCTGACTGAAGTCACTTTTCTTTCCAAAGAAAAAGAAATACCTCTCTTGAGATTGTTATCTCCTGAGAGCCTTCTACTGCCTAAAATTGCTTTCATGGACTTCCTATTCATAATTCCTTAGCAGGTCTATCTAGATGCACAAACCCCAGGATCACCCTAACGACAGCAGCAGTGCAGCTTTAGGGTTTTGATCAGTATGAACTACAATTCAATTTAATCCCTCTCTGAACTGAAAAATGGATCACTTTTCTTGTGACAGATTGATGGTAAGATTTGAGAGAATACAGTAAGAGAGAGAAATGTCTCACATATGATCACAGAAAACTCAAACATTCTGACATACATTGATAGAGAGACAGATACATTCTCCTCAACCAAATAAATTTGCTTTTTGTATGGCTCTCACACACTGATTCTCAGCAACAGCACTCTCTGCATCTGGTCGTGTGGGAATGAGATACTTATGAGGCTGTTTTGTTAGCATTTCATTAGGCTTTCCAGGGTTTCCTTAAGTTTCAGGGTATATTCTGCTCCATGAAATATGTTTTATCTAATTTACATTTGAGATCCTGCATAGAGATGACATGGACTCTCTGAATTGATTTGTACTAGACGTCAAAAGCACACAATACTTCTTTATGAACCTTACTTTGATCATACAATGGAAAAACATCTTAAAATTTGGAGGGTTTACCACTTCAGCTGTAACCTTTCTTTTACAGTCTTTCTGAAAGAAACCACTGAATCAAGAAAATGTGCTAAGCAATTGAATAAGTCTTGTGTTGAAATAGTTTCCCCTGTTTCCTAAGTGACGTGAAAGAGGACTAAGGACGCTTACCAAATTTTCCAAACAGGTTTGTTTCTTCCTGTTCAAAGCAATCAGATGAATGACAGTGAAAACTACGTTTCTATTTACTTACATATTTATTTTAACTTGCATGAACAAAGATGATCTATTGGAAGTCTCAAGTTCCTTAAAGTGGAGGTCTGTTGTTTACTTACCTCACATACATGGTGTGACACTAGATTAAGAACTTTATATGACTGTGAGAGGGGTAACCATTTTATTTGTTCTCAGTTATGCTGGTTTTGTTTAAAAAGGAACTGGTAGGTATCCCCTGAAGGACCAAAAATTTGAAGATGGACCTGAAGCAGTGAAGATTAACTAAGAGAACTAAAAATCTCCACAGTTTGGCTACATGTCTTTGTGTAACAACTTTCAGTCCGTGCTGGACTTACTCCAAACCTAAAATTTCACTGATTTTGCTGATTTACAACTTCTGCTAAACAGATGTGTGCCTCAGAGCCGATGGGAGTCCTGTCTTTCTGTGGACTCCAGAAAAACATTCTGAGAAAAAGTCATCTCCTTTCCCTGAGACACCTGTCCTCACTGGTCTTTATATTCATGGTGATTTACCAGACTCCAGTCTTTCTGGTCTTCTTGACGTGAACCAACAAACAGAAGCATGAAAGCAGCAGAAGCGTTGAAATGCCATGTTTTCTCTGCTGTCCACCCAAATGCCTCTACTCAGCCACAGAGCTGTGCCAGCTTGGCTTTCGTTTTTGCTCTACTGGCCATGAAAAGGTCAATAAAAACAAACTGTGAAGACTGGTAGTAGTATCCTTTGTAACTTGAATTTGGTTGCGAGCTATGAAAAAGATGAGTATTCTCCCATAATTCCTCAAGAAACAACCACCTCCACCCTTAATGAAAGCAGAACAGAACCATCCCATCACAGATTCAACCAGAGAAAAATGTTAGGATTAAATAGTCACTTCTAGATACAAATTGTGGAAGAGTCACATCACGTTTCTCTCCTCCATACAAATCCTGCCTGTTTTACATTTGTAGTCTAAAAAACCATGCATTTGGGAGTGGGGCAGGTTGCTGTACATGTGACTTTGTTTCTATATGTGGTGATATGTGCCAGAATTTGCTAGCTTTTCAATTTCCTCTAGGAACCATGTTTTAACACAGAGGAGGTGTTTCTTTGTGTACTGGGAGTATCTTTTTCTGATCTCCACTTTGAATGCTTCAATGATATCTTATTGTGCCACCCAGTAATCTCAGTGTCTGCCTTGCTAAGGTTTCTGTATCTCAACAGCCTCCGTATGCTCTCCATACCTCCATTCGATGTCTGGGCTTCATGCCATGGGATATCTGTGTTCTTCCAGGCTGCAACTCCCTTCCCTTCAGAGACACTTCTGCTTTCTTTCTAATTGGGATTTGGGATTTAGTTTAGGATGGTTCTCGAACTTCTGGAAATAACCTAAGCTCGGAAGTGATACAGCCCTTATGGATTGCCTTGATTACCCAAACTGGTAGGAAAGTTGTCTTTCCAACAAGCTTCACTGCTGAAGTTATCACAGCAAGGTCTTCCCTGGGTGTGTTGTTTTCTAGTGACAAAGGTGAGAAACCTCAAAGACTGGGAGCTTGGTAGAAGTAACAGACATAGATCATCATTAAGAAAAAGTCATTCACCAGACTGTTGATAAGCCCCCAAATACTGTGGCATGTGGACTCAGTGTTCCAGATGTTGCTACTATGGTGATTCTTTACAGAAGATGGGTGGGTCAATAAGTAAGGTGGAACTTAAGTAGGATGTATGAAAAACATTGAAACATCCAGTGACATGAGTCACTGCTCCAAAAACCAGAGAGCAGCAGATGCTAGATCTAGGAAATGGCTGAGGTAATCTTCTTTACGTCTGCATTTGGTAAAAGAGTGGAAATGATGTGGAGAATTTTGACATTTGTAAGGGTGGTTTCATGCATATGAGAATTTTTTCTACTGTTTGGAAACAGATGTGGAACTTCATGGGTGAAAATAAAGCTCCACAGCTCTCCCAAAATGCAAGAACTAGAGGTTCCTAGCCTGGAAGTGATCCAGTGCACAGATATTCAGTGTGAATAAAAGGCAGTGTGTTCCACTGAAATGAAGTCCACTGACCATAAATACAAAGTAGTATGTATGAGAAGCGTTATTGGAAAATTAACTGCTTATGGAAGAAGCTTGTTGAAACCTTCTACTTCTCAGAGTGTTTCAGTTTTTATGAGATGGCAATTCACAGATACAAATATGGCCCAGTACATATCATCATTTGAATGTGTCAACAACATAAAAGATAATGGAGAACTCCTTGATCTAATACAGTCAGACTTTCCATATGGCCTGGCATAAAATGTTATGGAAGAATCTGAGAAATAGGAATGAAAAATATTGCTGAGAGACAGGAAACAAATAATAAATAACATTTTGTCATTCTGACACAAGCTAATGATGGTCTCTCCTGAGGTTATGCACATTATGTTTCATGTTGTAAAGCTAGTTGGAGAAACACTGGTGCTGGGAATAAATAGTTCCCCACAAGCTAAAACATCTCACAAAATCTGATCAATTCAATTTGGAAAAAATCTGGAGGAAGAAGAGTTCTACCAATGTTCCACTTGGATGATTGGGAAATAAAATATCCATCTTGCATTTGAGTAATTTGCTTCAAAAAAAAAAAAAAAAAAAAGATTTGTCTTCAAATGATGTGCTGTGCCATATTATGCTTTATAATAATAAATAAAAGAAAAAAATCTGAAATTGAAACTTAATTTGTGTAGATGAAGTATTTTAGGTAAACCCAATAATTCTTCTTATATAATTTTCCTTTATAGATAATTTCAAGCAGAAGACCCATGCAAGACAACACATAGCATGTTGGCAAAAGAACTGTGGTGCCAAGAATTGAAAAGTTTAATAAAGGAAAAAATGTTAAACATATTAGAGGAAAAATATCAATGTGCATCTGCAGTCAAAGAAACAATATTAAGGTGCAATAAAAAAATGACAGGAATAGTATCAAGACCAGTGCCAGGACTTGTTTTTATAGAGAAACAAATGACAAGGAGATAAGTCTGGGATTGCCTGTTTTAGAAAGATAATTGATAAAGGAAAAGTAGCAAATCACAGTCATCACCAATACTCGACTAGATAGAGGTGGTGTGTGATCTGGCATGGTAATTTCAGAGCCCAAGCAAGTAGCTCTGTTAAGACCTGCCTTAGAGACACAGCATGACTGAATCATGTCTAGGATTTGAGGATTTGTATATTAGAAACTAGAAATAAGAAATTATCTTATTTCTGCAAGCTTCTGGGCAGGGGCAGGTCTGCTAAAGGGAGGAACTGGTTTATGAAGAAATGAGATTGGGTCCCCAATGAAAAGCACATCAGATGGCAGAGGAGGACATTGTTGACTTTTTTGGATGCCGAGTTGGTTGCCCACATGTTTCAGCTCCTTTGGTCCCTGAAGCACTGTCACAGGCCAGCTCTGCCTGCCAGTGCTGCCATCTTCATGGCTTTGATTAATGTTATATGCACTCCAAAACAAAAAGCTGCACTGGTAGATTTAAAACAGGAGATTGATCACTGATGTATTTTACTATTGACAACTCAGTAGTTTCTTTCCCTTTCATGTTTATAACTTCTCTGCAGAATGATTTGCTTATACATTGCCATATCAACATATACATATTGAGGGGAAAGGTTCTTCTTCATGATGGTGGGGTTAAAAACAGCTGCAACTTCAGGTTAAATTCACCTGCTGAGCAAATTCCCTTTTTAAGTCTGCAAAATAGCAGCAACAAAAAGGTCTTGGAACTCATCAGCATAGGGGGCAGTTTAATTACAGACTTGGGAGTAATTACAAGTAAGAAAAAGATTAAAAAGTTCCATTTAGGAATCATGAGCTCTCCCTTTGGGGTTCATAGGAGTGTTTGAAGTGTTTAGGAAGGGTTCTGATTTAATGCTCAAACAGTGAGGGTTTAGTCTGTCAGTGTCGCGCTGTCATACAAGGGATGGCTTCCTTCATTAGTCCAGTGGTAGCCCAAGCTGTCTATGCAGCTGAAGTGCATTCATAACTTGATATAAGTTCTATGTAAGGTTGATAAGATTTTCCTTATTTTTCATATTTTATGTCTAGTTCAGAACATGCTGGAGTCCTGTGCACGTGAGTTGGCTTGTCCTACCAGTTAGGGAAGGGAAAAAACAATCATGAGCGATCGTTGTTTCCAGCTCTGCAGAGCACACATGGAAAATCATGTCCTGAATGGTGCAACTCATGTCCTGCATGGTCTCATCTATGGGCTGGGCAAGGTAATTTAATTTCACTCAGACCCCAGACATTGCTGTTATTATTTATGACATTTTGATCTGTTCTTCCCCACCAGTCTATCCGCATTAAAGAAATGGTTTCTCATCATTATGATGCCTCGTGACAAGAAAGATGATGCTTAAGTGACTGACATCACCTCTCCTTGCTCAGTAACATGTGAGGTCATTTGCCCATCATATTCATTCTCCTGGAGAAAAATAAAACCATCAGCTCCCATTCCAGCCCATTTTGGGAGTCTTTCCTTACCCAGGTTGTATTCTGGGCATGAAATGGCTAAACTCAATCAATGCAAAAAAGGCTCATTGATGTCAAATAGATGGTGCCTAGTCCCAGATGTGTCATGCTCAGTTAGTGAATAACAGAGTGTCAAATAAAGCAATAAATCTTCTTACTTGCTGACTGCTGTGCAGGGCTGCCATGCGAAGACACTCACACACTCGCTAATTCTGTGTGATGAGTGAGGCTGGCTGCATCCCCGTCATTTCCAGAGGCCAGCAGAGAGGTGTAAACATATTGAGTTGGGACGAGTGCTGGATCACTGTCCCTTTCTCAACACCTTGAGGCCATTGTTGGAAATCTGACAGCAATATGCCATGGAAACACTGTCAATTTTAAGCTTGATTTCAGTGAGGCTGTTCATGGTGCAAGATGATGCCTAGAGCAAGAAAGAATAGTACAGATGGGCTGTATGTTTGCTAAATAATTGACGTTCTTACTTCTTAGCAAACTTTCATGCTGGGAGCCACTGGCATGCTCTGGGCAGAGGGCACTGACAGATAGGTCTCAGAAAGGAACTCCAACAAGGACCACACCCATATTCTGGATATTCTGGATATTCTGGATAAACTCTACTGAACAAAAAATGAACTGTATCCAACCAATTCTTGAGGTCTGTGCTGAACCCCTGGATAAGAAATCTGAGGTAGCCTATAGAGATGGTGGGCAAGAGCCATTGCTTCACTCCAGACAAAACGCTGACAAAGAGGTCACCAGGTAAAAGCATGAGAGCAAGGAGTCTTAAATATTTTAGGGACATTTCATAGGGAAGGCAAAAGCAAGGGATCAAGCTTCAACAGGTTGTTGCACAGCCCCTGAATCTTAAAACATTTGATATCGCTGCCATGTGGTGATGATCCCCAGTGGATAGTGGCCTGTCTGGATTCAGTCAGCTGTAAATTTCCATTATCCAAACTCCAAAACCTGTTGTGTTGGGGCTGTCACTGGAGAGATTTCAAAAAAACCTTCTTACATCATGCAAGGACACTGGATGTCATAGCTGCAACTCATTTAAAAATTAGCCCCTAATCCTTTCTAGTGTAATATGTAGGCAGGCGTTCATGTAGATAAGTAGTATGAGATATCATCAAGAAACAAAACGTGAGTTTTAACAATTGCCATTTATGTTTCAGCCCCTTGTTGCAGTGGATTTTGCTTGTGTCCATGCCTCTGTGTGGTAGATGGGCTATACTCTATGTCTTTCAGTGAAGGATGTCTGACTTGCCCCACATTATGCTTTGCTCCCCTGTTCAGTTTGGGTAAATTATGTTGCACGTTTTCCATCTCCCGTTTTTTGTTGCCCGTGTCCTGAGTCAATTTAAGCTCTGGGAGAGTGCTTGAGAAAAGAAGCGATGCTGGAAGTAAAGAAGAAACACAGATTTTAAGTTTGCTTGAGTTGGTCAACACTTAATGCCTCTGAGGACCCAGAATTACCATTGGCATGAAGTGTCAACACTTGAAAATGAATACTATCATTTAATGGGGAGCAACCAGGCTGCCAAGGACCACTGAGTGCGCAAGGATTTTGCTTTGAAATAGTTACTGGAGCCTTCATTCAGAAAAGCACCTGATGCCATGCTTCATTTTAAAGTTTCATTTCTAAAATTACTCCAACAGAACTTCAGTGCATGTACCTAAACTGGAGCAGAAGAGGGAACCCTCCTGTCAGTGAGTACTGGGGACAACTGCACTCTTTGGCCAGCACCAGCAGCAAACAGAGAGCTTGGGCAGCCTGCCAGTCACTTGTGATGTGTCTGGTAGATTCTGGGTGGATTTCTGCTGTTAATGATGTCAGAAGGAGAGAAGAGACAACAAAACAACACTGCGAGCCTTAGGTTTGTCCCTCAGAAATGTTTGCAACTTGTCTGTCTGTCTGGGAAGTCGATTTGGATTTGAGGTTCACTTCTTTCTGTTTCAGGACAGTTACACCTGGCAAATATCTGTCATATATTCAGCACAAAGCAAAATGGGTTCCTTTAACTATCTTACTTCTATCTTAATTTTTCTCTAAGATTAGTCTCGCTGGGAAAATAGTTCTTCAGGTCTCCAGACTGCTTTACAGTTAGGAGCCCCACTTCATTACCTGTGAGGCGAGCAAGTGTGTTGTTGCTATTACAGCCCTGATTCAAACACAAGGTACATAAGCACAGCTTTTATTTCAAGTGTGTCACCAAATCCATTGCCTCCAGAAAGTTAGGTGTGTGCAGAATTGGGATCTTTCTCCATAAAAGTGAAAGGGATAGTCAAAGGGGACTGGGAGCACAGCCAGGGGGCAAAGCAAAACAGAAGTCTTAGTCTCTCCTGAATCACAGACCAAAACACTGACTCCTTTCTGAGATATTTTGTCTCCTCTCTGTCACTTAACGTGGGAAGTCTGATACTACTTCACCTTACCAAAAATAGAGAATATGTTTTGTAAATTCTGTAGATCTTTTTCTTTCCTCCCGTAACTCAAATATTCAGTCACTTTAAAGGAGGTAAAGGGGGAAAAATATAGGGGGAAATGTGGAAATGCAGCAAAGGCTTTGATTTGTCTGTGGCATAAAACTGGATTATAATGTCATTTGCTAACTGACAGATCATTTAGTGTCCTGGAAGAGTCTGTTTTCACACCGCTGAAGCTCTCACCAGGGAATTCTGTGTGGGCTCCTTATTGTCAGAGCTATTTTTCACCCAATTTGTTTCCAAATGATGTCTAACCTGAGGTCTTCCCACTGAGAGGGCTTTAAGCAATGATTAATGAGAAGTGTTTTGCCAGACCCACCTGGGGAATGGCCCATCTGTGAACTCAGGTAAGATGGAGCTGCCTACAAGGCATTGGCTTGTGAATGGCAGGCAGCTTCCCATGGCTTGAGGCATAGCTCACAGCAAAGGCAAGGTGTTCACTGTTTGCATCTCAGTGATTCATAAAAGGACCGGAGATAAATGTCACTCACTCTATCATTAATGTCTAGGTTGAAGAAACAATCTCCCTCTCTGGGGACTGATCCCTTTCCTATTCCATATTCAATTATATTATGTATTCAGCATATGTACAGCACCTACGTGGGATACATTTGAAGTGGCCTAAGGTCGCCAACTGTGCTAAGTCTATTTAAAGGTGACAAGTTAAAGCAGGCACATTTTCACATGTCCACCTGGCTCTCAAATACTTTATTGTTTGGGCTACGGGCTCTCATCCCATCTTTCTAGTGGTGGCTCTGAGTGCAGCTACACATTCACCTCTATCTATATCAGTAAAGCAAGCTGGGAAAACTGTGATTTAATCTATGCTAATTTCGGCAAATGGACAGTTTTGTTCTGCCAGAAAATCCAATTATCCCTGACCTCCAAAATGGAGATCTTTTCAAACTTGAGCCTCTTAGTTACCTGTATACAGGACAACCTCATCTTTTACTTCCCCGAGAGACTTCTTATATGCATAACATTTCTAATAGTAAACGTGAATTTCTTGGTAGTTGCCTAAAATGATCATTAAAATGCTCACATAAAAGTTAAGAAGCCCTGAAAATTTGGTTTCTCTCTGTATTTATGAGGCTGAAATCTGAGCATATTTCTTACAGAATAATTTCCCTCCCCTGATTTATGTAGAAGCTCCAGGCTCAGTCATCATCTGGAAATACATTCCTATACAGTCTGTGTCATTTAAATGCAGCATCCTACTGTCCCGTCTGTCAAGACCAAAACATAATGGGTCCAACTGTCTATGAATAAAACAGATTGTTTGTAGGGAATATTTATTGCCGATAAAGAGCAAGAGTTTATATTGGCAAAAGCCGTCCTTCTTGTAAATAGCTAGAGGCTCACGACATCCCCTGACTTTCAGCAGCATTTATTCTGTTGAATGTGGATCCAAAACATTTCTCACTCACAGCTTGGCAAGATGAGTTTGACAACGGTTTTCTAACCAACTGTTGTGACACCGGCAGTGCATTTTGCCTGAAATTTCACCTGCAAAGCAATCTCCCACTTTCTTTAACTACTTCTCTTGCCAGCAACGTGTTTACCATGATTTAGATGTCTATTATACGCATGAATGACTTGTCTACTTAATTTCATCAAAAAAATGAACCCTCATAAGTGGCACAGATGCTGGTATGATGGTAATCAAATTAGTTTTTGGACAGGTTTATGGCCACTTGCTGTCAGTTAAGCTCTCTTTGGCTATCTTCAACTCCTAATACAGTTTTGATGGTGATTAATGGCTCCATTAAGACACTGTTTGTGCTGTGATAGACACCACATTATGGTCTTGTTTGCTGACCACAGCTGATCATGTATTTTTGTAAACTCAGTTCTGAAGAAAATATTAGTCATATTTAATATGTCACCATTACATATTGCCATGCAGAGGTCATGCAGAGAGACCTTGCTCTTATACCCTCCTCACCATGGATGCGTTTCTGTGCTGCTAAGAGAGGCAGAAGCCCCATGAAGAATGTGCTTGGATTAAATGTTCGAGTTTCCTCATGCTGGGAACATGCCAAGGAGCTCACTACAGTGATTTTTCCTGCCTATGCTGCCATGCTACTCATCCTCCTTTTCTCTCTCACATCCTTCCAACTCAATTTCTTTGTCTTGAGATCCAGGAAAGATGTCTGGGGTTTGGGGTTTTTTTTTGATTGTTTGGGGTTTTTTGTCCTTCTTTAAACCTCTCTCTGCTCATTTTAACATTCTCCTCTCAGTTCTCTCCCTTCCACAGGTTTTTCTGAGCTGTCCACAATCAGCAAGTGAGTCTAGTCAAACCATTTTTAACTCATTTTCATCCATTGCCATGCTACCACTAACTCTATGGAAACAGAGTAGAAACTGATAATTCCTTTGGAGGACATAACATAATAAGTTTTCAGCCACATTAGTGATGGACAAATTACAGCTGGAAGGAGACCATGAGAGGTAAAAAGTGCCACTAAATTTCCCACAATGCATGCTGGGACTCGATGCAAGAACAATGTCTGGGTGTACTTCTGATATTAAAAAATCTGTAGCTATTTTTTAACCCAAGTGTCATTGTGAAGCAGACTTTCTTTGAGAACAGTGCTGTAGACTCTGGCATTTTGCCATCCACCCTCACTTCCCTACATACCCTCAGAAGCACACATGTATACTCTCAAACTATTCGCTTGCAAATGAAATAGTGCAGGGCACTGGAACAAGCCCACAAGTTCCTTTTTATTAGTCAATGAGGAACAGAAAGAAAATTATGTCCCTGGAAAGAGACAAATGGATGTATTGGAGATATTTGCACTGATTTTTCAAAGTAGTTGAAGAAATATGGGAGCTTTGTTTTGTTTTGTTTTCCTCCCATAATTAAGCTTAGTTTCTTTCTAGCCGTATTTGATTTTTATGTTCATCTGTGCACTTGCCTAAATCCCACCCACTTGCTCCTCTGCAAATATTTATTATGCAAATGGTTTGTTTTGAATTGGGTGATCTGAGCAGATGCCCATTTCTGCATAACTGTTCTTTAGGAAAATTGCAGACTAGCTGGGTAACATATTATTGAACTAGTTAAATAGTTATGATTGGTGTTGAATTGCTGTAAATGCTCCTTGCAGAATTCTGTTTTCCAGCAGCGATGTTTAGAGTTTTTCCGCCTACTGTTACCTCTGACTATATTACCCTGTCAGGACAGCACCTGTAATTTTCCAGTTCTTTTTCTCACAGCAATGGCTCTCCCACTTTCTTTAAATCCAATACATTTTCTGTAATATCCCTTCACGTAGAAAACGAGGGTCCTACTGGCCACTGGAATGGTATTGTACTTTTATTGGCTTTATGTTCTGATAATGAAAATCCTTATTTAAAACTGTTACTAAATTTTCCTTCCACTGAATCCTGTCTGGCCCACCTAAAAACAAGTGCTTAATTTCCTGATCTGCTTCTGGACTCCTGATGAGTCCAGGAGAAAAAAAAATGGAACAATTTGAGAACTTCTACTCTTGGAAGAGGCAGAATCAAAGGGTGTGAGAGGACAGCTTCCACAGTGCAGCCATCTGGATGGAGCACAGCAAAGGCTCCAGACAAGAAAATCAAGAAGGGAGAAATACTAAAGTCATGTAGAGATGACTCATTTAATCTGTTCGTCTTAAAGGTAACCTAAGGCCTTACTGAATGAAGGCAGATCATTTGCATACACTCACACAAATCAGCATATACTCAAATATGCATACACATGCATAGACACACACATGCTGGTGCACATACATATTTACGTATAAACATATACAGTTTCTACTACACAACTGAGTCATGGGCTTCCTTGGCCATTTTGTCATCTGATTGCTTCTTCCTTTATCAGGATGCTTTTGTTCAGGTAATCACATACTTCCTAATTTTTTTCTAAATACTATAAAAAATCATACCTCCAGAAAATATCCTCCAGTTTGTCTGATATAGCACTGTTATGAAATCAGGCAAAATAACCAGAAGCCAAAGTTATTTCACAGGCTAGCCTTCATCATCCTGCTACATTGGTGGCTGTCCCTGTTTATTACCTGCCATGCATACAGGTTACAGACCTATTGTGAGGCCTTGGCATTATCTTTTAACTTGTTTGTTAGAAAGTTAAAGAGATTTTGTTCTTCACTGCAATGAGGTTCCCTTCCCACTTTCCTTCCCCTGGCCCTATAATAGATATAAATATATTATAAATATAATAGCAATAAATTTTGTAAAACCACTTATTTTGCATAGGAACAAACATTGTTCAGTCTATACAAATCTCAGCTATGAAAATCAATGTTGCTTCAGTGAAGTAATGCATATTGCTATATTGTTATATATTAGAGTTAAATCGAAACAGGTCATATGTGAATGAATATAACAGGAAAAAAGCTTCTCTGACATTTTACTTATGTGATTGAATAAAACCAGCAGTTAACCATTTCTGAATAATTCCCTTTAGGTTACATCCTGAATGTAACAAATAACAAAACTACTTATTGTTCAGAATTCACATTTTCTGTGTGAATATATGTTAGCTTACCTTACCTTACATGAATAGGATATTTCTTGGTCACTATATATACTTTTTCTCTCAGCTTTTCAGTTGAGAAACTGTGTATGTTACATATACACACATACAATGCAGACATGATGAACACAGATGTTTTCACATATATTCACATACACATAAACTCACATACACATAAACTCCTTCATAAAAAAAGTCAGTAAACTCATATTTGTTGATGACTTTTGTCCTCCCACATAATAAGACTGGCTGATGAGATGGAATATTCCTGTATAATCTGATATTTAAGATATTTTGATACTTAAAATGTAGGTAAAACTACATATAACTGTACCGTGTTTATAGGTAGATACACACATATCTGCAGAAAAAAAATCTGATTTCTTCTTGCCACACACTCATATAATATGAAAATGGAAGAATCTGCCAACCCCATCCACCTTGGATGTCCAAGACAACAGTGTAAAGAATCCCTGGCACTGATCTCTTTGCCAAATGCTGGGGAGATGGATTACATGAAGCAGTGGAGAATCTGCCTTATGTCTCCAGAGCTTTCTATTTTACACATATACGCACACATGTGCATACACACACAAGATAACTTTGTGGAAAGGGGTTTTTTAGGGTTATTTTGGGAGAATGGGATGAGGAAAAAAACAGTCAACAAATCACATCAGATGAGAAACAACTGTGGGTGTCTTGAGTCCAGAGGGAATATTGCTTCTCCCCATAGACACCAAAAGCCGGTGGGCTCATCACGTGAGGCTGTGCTGGAGCCTGACATTGCTGGTGGTGCCCACCATCCATCCCCTTGCTGGCTTTACTGGTGAGCTCGGCGATCCTGCTGCAGGCACTGGCGATGCTCCTTCTGAACCCAGCCTGGCATCTCCACCCGATGCAGAACCCACATCTGTGGTCTCACTGTGGGAGGCTCCCAGATCCATGCAATGGAAGATGACAAGTAAGCATTAGATGGTTTAGTCTGACCCCTGCCCCCAGGCCCTCATATTTCTCCCAGTTATTCTTGTACTCAGGCAAAGGACTCTAAGACAAGCACACTCGTGTTTGGCTATAGCTTGGTCATTGTCCAGTGTCGTGGAGGTCCACTTAGAATTTAAGAGACTAAAATCTTCTTGGTTAGGATACAATCAACCATACATGGGGAAAAGAGCAACACTAGGTATCCAAATTACCACTGGTAGGTTGTGCTTCAAAATCAGGCCTTTCTGAGCATGCACAGGGCCCAAAAAATACATACAGAAAAAAACCTCACAAGCTCTTTGAATGGTGCCTTTCAATACCAAAGAAAAGGGGTACAATAGGTGAGCATGCTATCAACGTGCCAAATAACTTCTTTTAAAGACTGGTCAATTTTTCTCACTAAAACAGTTTTTCAATGGAAAAACACTGGTTTTGACTAACCATTTATGAAAAAGATTTTCTTTCCCTAGAATATGTCTGGGTTTTAGCAAAACCTTTTAAATGAACACAAGCTAATTTTTTGGCCCAAAGTACTCAGTTTCCCAAAGGAAAAGAAATAGAAATAACTTCTATGAGATTCACTGAATAAATTATTTATACTAACCTATTTTATTAACATTGATCTTTCCTCCACCTTGAACTACTAGAACTACATGGAGTCCATTTAAAAGCAGAATAATTCAGTAATTCTTTTGGCATCCCAGGACATTTGCCATTATCCTGCTACACTATTTGGTTATTGTTTCGTAGAACGGAAGAGATAGAAAATATGGTGCTACAGCCCCCTTTTCTCTTCCTTCTCACATCCCAACTCCAGTGTTTGCTGGAGGTTGTTGCAGTATCTTGCTATCATTTTAGCCCCTGAGATGCATTACTTCACTGTGTTGTTTTCTTAGTTGCCCTCATCTTCATCATTCAGGAAATCCTTCATCTCACTGAAGTCTATAGCCCACCAGGTCCATGTGAGATCATCAGGCTTCGTGAAATGACATGGCCCACAGGATTTCACAAGGCGTAGTGGGGACACATTCGGTCCATTTGCCGGGCACTCTGCTGCCACCTGATCCCGAGGAGGGGTGCAGCTCTACTACTGGCTTCAACGCAGGCTGGAAACAACACCCTTAGGATGGAGCACTGACTTCAGCTTCTGCTTGAGAACAAGAAGCAGCTAGTCCATTGTTATGAATATTATGAAAAAATAGGTCTGCAGGTCTCTTTGCTTCATTTCTGCACATGCATGGGTAGTGGTAGGTTGTGATTCTTCTCTGCAGCACTAACCAGGTTTTCTTGTTCCAGCAGGGGAAAAAAGCTGTTCTTATAAGTCTTCATAAGTCAAGAATAACCTTGGAAGAGTTAATGCACTGTCATATCTACTGGGGGAGGTGGTGGTATTGTGTGCATGGCCATTTCAAACCATTTTTTCATATCATGTCAAAGTAAAATAATTTTTTATGATGAACCATGATGTAAATGGATGGTGGGGCTGGGGGGGAGTTGAGAGAGAGGGGAATCAAATTACATTTGGAAACAAAAGCTTTAACTTCTGGCACCTAGACAATTAGGTTTTGCTTCTTCTGTTGTTGGTCCTCGTGGTTTCATCTGTAATATGTATGGTGATTGTTTGCAGCCTGGCAACAGTGTGAAGTTGCATGGGGGAGGGAAAACTCTAGCCCTTGTTAGCTGGGATCCAAACTTCAAAGGCTTTGGGGACATTGAGCAGACAGGTTTCAGCCGCCGTTAAGGCAGACATGCGAACAAAAGGGCTCCTTCCATTGCTGTGGAGCAGGGGTGACTTTTTGGCCCATTTTTGTTGTTTTAATTTTGTCAGGGGTGGGGGGGAGGAAAGCTCCTGGCACCAGGGACGATGCTTTCTGCCCATGACTGCGTGCCCTTCTCCTTTCCACGTCAGAAGCAGATATGGGCATTTATGGCCCCATAAATCACAGGCTAAGCCATACATGAGCAGCTGGTACATGTGCTAATAACTATAATTATTAATCATGTCGATTTCACACCCTTCAAATTTCCGCGCAGGGCTTTCTGCCGGAGAGGCAGCCCCGGCGCCTTGAGCTGCTTATGGTATGAAAATATGATGAGCTGATGGTCTTTGATGATTGTCCTATGACAGTATTGATCTCCCTACAATTGGGTTTGTGGGGTATCGCTACCCAACAAAAGTGGCTCTCCTCGCCTCCTGGTATATATCATTGTCACACATGCCCCATTGTTATGGAGGGGAGTGAATTACTTTCAGTATTCGTCCCAGTCTTTAGCTACTAGGTCACCATTATTCTAGCCTTATGTCAGTGTGGGGACATTTACTTTGATGTTTTCTTTTGTATCTTTCTTAGGGTGAAAGCATTTGGTTACATAGAGCTGCTCAAAAAAAAAAAAAAAAAAAAAAGAAGAAAAAAAGCCAGCAGTTCAGGTTGGGGTGCCTGGTGGGAGCCAGGGAAATATTCCTCCTCACGGGCTCAGGCGTCTGGCCTTCCTGGTCCTCGGTGCTGGCTGCCTTCGCCACTGAGGACTTCACCCAGCAGCAGCCCCAGCTTGGGCCCTGGCTGGTGACTTCAGACACCGAGGAGGACAGAAAGCAAAGCAAACTTCCCCTGGCCTCACCACAATGGTGCACATTTCCACCGTGGGGTTTTTGCATTGCTAGCACTTTGCTCTTTAGCAGAAGCACAGCCAGCAAGATGCGGCAATGCAGCAGAAACAGCTTTAAAGGTGATGTTGTTGGAGGACTGAAAACAGTAGTCACAACGGTAACCTCCCTTACAGCAAAATAACCCTTTCGAGGCCAGTAGGAGCACCTCTCAGGCTAATCTGCATGTTAACGTGACACCGTGGTGGCCAATCATCTCCCACTGGCCTGAACAAGGGCATGGGACTCTCCCCACTTGTTCCGAAATCTGCACGGCCCCCATCGGGCAGCTTCTAAATTGCTCCTGCTGTCTTTACAGCTGCTCCGTTCCAGTGACCCCCAGAAGGGCCCGGGGATTGTCAGGAGAAATTTCTATTAATCAGCCCTAAACAACTGTTACAATTTCACACTTTTTCTCCCATCATTTCACACTTTTAATGAATCTTGAGGTCTGCTACTTTCAAAACAGTTACACTCAGGGCCACAAAAAATTAATTAATAATAATGTACAAAAAAAAATGCTGAGGAAAACAAACAACCCCACCACCTGACAGCAGCAGGACATGGAGCACCCTTTCCAAAGTATTACTGAAACAGTCCCAGGGAGGGGATGAAGGGGAATGTGGTGCAATCCAGGTAGCAGATTCCCACCTACTCTGGGCATGATCCTGCTCAAGAGGTTTTTTCAAGAGGAATTTTTCATTTCACATCACTGTGAACTAAATAGACCAGGACTCAGTTAGGAACAAAACCCTTAAACCTTATTTGCTTCAGGGATGATGCCCACTTGCAATTACCCACAATTAAAAGTCAGCCTGCTGTGTCAAAGGGCCGCATGATTCCACAGCTGGTTACTGTAAGGTCATTTGCACTTTTCCCTGGGGCCATAAACACATCATGGTTGCTGGTGATCAGTGGTGCCAAAGACTGGACCGCAAGTCTCACCTCCTAGACCACCACTTTCACTCTGTTCAGTGGTGCTAGAGTCCACCACGGGCTCCAGAAACATTTGAATGTTACTGAAATCCTTTTCTCGTTCCTGAGCTGACTAAACCAATCCAGATTTCAACTAAGCAAGAGTCCAGCTTGCTTTCTGATGCTCTTTTATTTGTGCTGGCTGCTAGAAATGGAGCACAGAGAGGGACTTTGTGCAAACAGCACCCACCAGGCTCGCTCACAAATTGGGAGCCAGGCAATGAGTTAGTTGCCTTCATTCTCACGTGCCTTTGCTGAAGAGGGAGGTGGTAGCTGGGGAAGGAGGAAAGCAATGCAAGAGCATGGCAGGCTGTTGCAGGCATGTCTGATTTGTGCTTGTTGATCATGAAGTTACAGGTGTATTTTTACCTTAAGGCTGAATTTTACAATCCTTACGTTCTGCCTTGGATGTACTGTACAGGCCAGTGACCTCCATCTCCAAGACTCCAAATCTACATAAAAGCTTACCTTCACAAAGGTTGTTGGAGATGCTAGGAAAATGAGCTGAGTACTCATCCCTCTGGACTGGGGACAGGAGAAGCACCTCTCCTGACTTTGACATCTTCTCTGGACATATGAGACATAATGCTCTTGAGCTCTGCCCATGGCAATTTGTACCTCTTCTTTTTCCCTTTTCCCTGTGCAAGTCTAATGCAGTGCAGGAAAGAAACAGCATAAAATAGTATTAGCAGTTAACCACAAAAATAGAGTCATCTAGGATACAGAGCAGGATAAACCAGTCAAACCTCTGACAAGTAAGATTATAATGCCTCTTACTGGACATCCGTTAGCAACCGCAGACCCCCCGACATCACCATCTACATGCCCACGTGATCCCTCCCCACGGTCTCTGCTTGCTGCTCTCCCCACATTGCACAGACACTGCCATGCAGGCATACACTGCTCAGAGCACCCTAGACACTGCAAGAGAAACAGGCACATAGGGGTGGGTGGCCACACTGGGTGTGGGACAGGATTATCCCTAAACCATTACTGATTACTGCAGTGTTAGGTACCTTAGGCTCTACCCAATACCCCTGAATTTCCACAGGGATGCTGTGAATTAAAAATGGGCAGGTGGTGGTTTTCTAATGTGGAAACGCATGCTTTTTGAGATTTCTTATATTTCTAGCAGGGCATCACTTCTGACTCATGCTTGGAAAAAGTAGACATTCCTCTCAAGCTCTTCACTGAACGGTGTCCTGTCAGGGGCTGGAGTCAACAGAGACTTAAATCCCTGTTCTTGAATCAGTCTCTCCCATTGCAGTCAAGTGGTCTCACATGTGGATTATTGCTTGATTCATGCTCCAGCTCTTCTGTGCTTCTGACAATCTGGCAAAGGAACTTTCATGGTCACTGTAACCCCTTCATGACAAATTTGTCACGTGCTAAATCTGTGTTTCCCAATAGCGCCTGAGGATTACCTGAGCTCACTTTTGTTTTAACTTAACTGAATGATTTTCCATCTCTTAATTATTGGCATATTGGCCTGACAATCCCTGTAAGAAGTCTTATCAAATGCAGCAGATTCATCTGTAGATCCAATACATCGCTTTACAAGGAGAAAGACTTCTCTTGGTTAGCCACCTATACCACTACACAGGTCCCTTTATTTTTCTCCTCTGTGTGAAAGTTGTGTCTATCAGAGACCAGGTGGCCATGTCTAAACTTGTAACTGTGGTCAGACTCAGGCACCCTCCCATAGTCATCCCCACCAGTTACTAGTTAGTACGTGCCTCAGCAAAGCTCTGAGTCAGGAAGTGCTTTCCTAGGCAATGACTCCTTCTGGAGGACAGTGTGAAGTGTGGATTGTCCCTGGAGCGTGCTGGGGACTAGGTCACGCAGGTCTGGGGAGAAGAGAGTTTAGTCATATGGACATGAGCCTGTTCATGCCACTTAGCCTCAGAGACAGAAAACGTAGTGATGGTCCATTTTATTTAGTATAGATGTCACCTGCAGCCCTCATTTGAGCATATTCTATGCCTGCTGCATGTAAACAACACAGAGTTCAGTTTCAGCTGGGGAGTCATAGAAATTGCCCAGATGTTCAATGTCTCAGATAAATTATTCCACCTAGAATTTACCAGATTAGTCTTGTTTCCTCTCGTCTAGCCTATCTTCTTATTGCAGATGGATGGCAATATGGATACACCCCTAGATAGCAATTTCTCTCCCTGATCTGAGATATACACCAACTAGGCAGAACAAGGGACCCTCTGGAAATCCCCTGACAGACAAAGAACAAATGGGGCCATAGAGATAACCTGAGAGCACAACCCAAATATCTACACAGCCACAGTTAGCCAAGATCAGCATCTCCCATTCAGTGGATGTCCTGTTTAGCCTGATAGACACCCTCTTCTACACCACCCCCACATTTCTTAAATTTCTGTTGCAGGCCAAGGCAGTGAAGGCCTTTGCTTTGTGTCTCTTTTTGAGTTTCATCATCACATTTAGCCCAGTATCCCCATCCTTACCTTCCCTAGGCACTCACTTTCAGAATATTCCAGATACCTTTGTGCTTGCTGATTACTAGTTGTGTCATAAGTGACTCTTTTTAGAAGGATGCTCAGTACCCTTGACTAAATTACTTCTGAAATGTGACGTTGAGGGATGGAAGAGACTAAGTTTACAATAGCCTGAAGTTAAGATAGTCATTCTAATCCCTATCCATTTAGGCAGTGGAGAAAGCCTGAGCTCTCTGGAGGGCTAAATAATGGTTCTCAGAGTGCCTAAAATTAGACTTAGTACGTGTGGGGACTTTTGAACATTTATCCAAGCTACAGTGAATCCCCTTTGCTGAACATAACTTTATTGCCAATGTCTATAGCAAAAATGCCCCATAGTTTAATCTGGCAGTTGGTTTCTTGAATAGAAAAGGCATTTATACATTATTCTTGCATGGTTGACAGTATTCCTGGAATGTGTTAAAGGTTTTCCTAGCAGCCTTTGTCTCACAGTCTGCAGTCCCTTCACGCTCCCACCACCCGGGATTTCTGATGCTGGTGTCTCTGGGCTGCCACATACAGCAAAGTGGGGATTCAGATTTCTCCGGCAGAAAGCTGGGGGTACTGCATTTGCACTGGTGGTCTGCCTGGTGCTCTTCCCTGGCTGCTTCCCTTCCAGGCTGAGTGATTAAAATGGGTTCATTTGCTGTATTTCTGCCAAGGCTTCTTGGTGCTGTGTTACAAGGGAGTGGTGTGACTGTGAGGTACCAGTGTTTAATATCACACAGACTGGGCTACATTTTTGTATCAGGAGTCTTTTCTGCCTTTTTTTTTTTTTTCTTTAAGAAAACTAACCCCTGATCTGAAAATAGAAACAATTACCTACAGTTTTGATCTGTGTATGAGTGGGAAGTTTCTGAGTTGTAATCACTTAGTTCAAGGCCTTTCCTATTCCCACACTGCTTGTTCACCTTCTGTCTCTCTCTCCTCCATCCTCCTCATTTTTTCTAATACATGTGGTGATGTGAGGAGAAAAAAAAAAAAAAAAAAAAAAAAAACAAACAAAAGGAGGAAAAGGTAGAAAAGGAAAAGACAGAAAAATAAAACCAAGATTTTGAAACATGATCCTTGTCAGGCTTCTGGTCTACATTTTTAAGAACATGAAATCTTCTGGCCTTCAGAAACCGACCCATCTCTTTCATTAGCTTTTGGGAGGTGGACCGAAGTGCTTGTGCATTGTGCAGGGGTCACTCATTGCCACTGTCCATCTCCACAGTGACTGACTGACTGGGCTCCTCGCTAGCACTGGTCTGTGCATTATCCCAGCAGTGACAGTCACAGTAGCAATGCTGGTCTCCCTTCACTTCTGCCTTCCTAAATCTACTTCTTTACTTTCCCCATACAAATAAGCAGAGAGGTGAACTAGGTAGCAATCATTCTCTGCTTTTGGAGGTTTTCCGCCCTCCCCAAAACAAACCAGGTCAGCTCCGCTTGCCTGGGAACGCAATTTCAGAAATGCTTGCAAGGGAGCTGAAGATCACAAGCCGGGGGTGTCATTTTTGTTTGCCCGCTGCTTCCAGGGGGTAGGAAACAACAAAACTCTGGGAGAAGGAGCGTGGCGGGGTGAATGGGTTTCCCGGGGGCTGGCTGGCCCCAGGGTGCAGTAGGTGTATAAAATGCCATTCAAGCGATTCAGGCCAAGAGGGTGCGGCGGACGGGCAAGGCTGCTCCCTTTGAAGATGCTTCTGTCGGGCTGGAAATACAGGAGAAAAGCACAGCTTCTTTCAGCTGTCCCCTTTTGTGTGCTTTCCCATACGAAACTATGTTGCCACCGCTGCTCTGCACTTTGTTATTATGACAGGAAAAAATGAATTTCTAATGAGGTATCTGTGCCAGCTGCAAGCACCTTGTGGATCTCCGTGGCCCAGGAGCTTTGTCAGCCGCTCCTTGCTAAATGCTAACCAGCCTGGGGGAGGACGAGACTGTCAAAGCATGGCCCCTGTGAAAAACCCTTTTCTGTACAAATCCAAACAAACGGAAACACCCCAGTTCCCCTAATAAGCTATGCTGCAACATGTCCTCATTTCACAGTGATCGACTCCAGGGACAGAAAGGGCTTGGGGAGGCTTTGACAATATGCAAGGAGCTCTGATTTTTAAAGGCAAGGAATGGTACATTTAAAATTGATTAATACCCTGTGATTCCCAGAAGGCTTTTCATATGCAATGCAGGAAATGTTTTGCTCAGACTCTAAAATGCAGCTGCATCTCCCAAGGCCCGCATCACCTCTCAGCAAAGGCTCAGTAACACAACCACTTTGGAAAAGTTGTGGAGAGAGGGTGCCATGTCTACCATCTGCTTCAAGCTGCTGGGCAGGTTAAGGGAGCCTGAGGCTGTTCCCAAAGAGGATTCCGGTAGCTGGTTCAGAGGCTGAAATGTTAAAAGTTGTTTGGATGTTAGCACGGGCTTACTCAAGCAGCACAGAAATGTATTTGCTCTTTTGTGGCTTAGCCCACACAAACGGCTCCCCCGCCACTGCTCTTCGGTGTGCTTCTGCCAGTGCAGGGCCACGGAGGTCGGCACTGCCCTCTCCATGGGGGCTGCCTGCTGAGGGGCTGCTAGGGGACTATCCCATGCTGGTTTTGCTGGGGATCCCATTCCCCCCGCACCCGCTGATCAGGCACTTTCAGTTAGTGAGGCAGTGAGCAATTCGTTCCAGGGAAAGGAAACTGATGGATTTTGAAGGAAACCTCGGGATGAGTTTGAGCCAGATCCCCAAAAGAAACCTCTGTGTTTCCCTTCTCACAATGAGCTAAAGAAACACAAAAGTGGGTGATGAGCTGCTGAAACACAGCTTTGCTAAAACAACGATTTTCTGTCTTTCCCCAGCCAAAGGCACTGTATTTTTGCATGGATTAATCAACAATAGCCTTGGGCATTTGCACAGTGAGTATCCACATGGTACCTGACCTCCTGAGGGCTTCTTTATGCTGAGAAACTAAGCTCAAAGTGCAACTTCCTTAAGTCATCAAAAGATCTTCAATATCTCTACTGTCTTAAACAAGTCTTAAGAATCTTGCCAGCTTTGATACTGACTACTCATATCCTATCCTTCTGCTCATGATGGACAGAAATAAATGACCGAGTGACTGACTGACAGGGGGTAATGCCTCTGCAGGTGGTGGTGACATTGATGGAGAATGATGGATGAGGGTGACAGGGCTCCACCCCACCCACTTGCCCATGTGCATAACAGAAGGTCCTGCAAGCCAGCCCCCTGCTCACTGAACAATGCCTGCAAGTAGGTATTTGGAAGTGTAAAAACAATGGGTTTGGCTCCAGCAGTGAATGTGCTACAAGTTTGGGGCCATTTAATGAGTTGCTAATGTGAAAATAATTTTCTTTTCTGACTTCAGAATGGAAGGAGTAAAGACAGATGGCCCCAAATGCAGGGAAATGCAGCCATAGAATTGGTAATGGCTCTGCCAAGGCTTGAGAGGCAGCTTGTCAGGAAAAGGGGACGTTCTTGCCACTGTCAAGAGTTGACAGAAACCCTCTGACTTTTTCCCTTCTCACCTCTCTGGTTGGGGCATTCCTACCAATGTCCACCAGATATCATCAGGCCGTGATTCCTATTGCAAAGGCTAAGCTGCTGTTTCAAGTTGAAATGCATCCTGTAGAGGGGAGGGGAAGATGTTCCCGGCATATGCCAGAGAATGGCAACTGATTGCTAATCCAGATGGAGGTGGAAGTATTCGGTGATTGATCGTGTGATCTCAAGTGTCAAAAGAAAATACTACAACTCTTGGGGGACCACAGGAATAGCATTAATGACTGTAAGGAATGTCTGTGTCTTGCATGGGTTTTTTGTTTTAGATGCAGATTGAAGTTAAAAAGAGACATTTGGCATTTAAATGTGAACTGTCAGTTCTGTCTCTACCAATTCAGCTTTTATAAGCTCTCTCACATACACAAAAATTGCTACAAAAATTCCCGGGAAAAATCTCATATTTTTATAAATAAATGCCACTGAAACCTTAATGCAGGGAAGAAAAATAAGTTAATGTAGTTTAGTGTTAAAGATGACAGTAAAAAGTAAGCACATGATTGGAGAACAATGAGCTGTGTGTCCAAATTCACTCGGTTCTAATGACTGTGGTAACAAATCTGGTAACATCCCATTTTCATGAGATGCCAGGGCCTTGCCAGCTATGAATGAGCAGAGCTGCATGACCAATAATTTTTCCTGTCAGTGTCCCTTTCAGGAGGGTAGCTCTTTTTGGGTTGCCATTCTCTTTAAAGCCCAGAAGCTGGATTTCAAAAGTAATGAATGGTTTCCAGTGCCCAGCCTGACCTGACCTCCTTAGCAGGCAAAATGTGAAGTTGTCTTCGTTTTCAGAGGGGAAGTGCTCAACATTTTCTGAAACCCAGATGTGAAGGTGAAAGGGAGGTGTCCAGGACAGCTGAAGGTCTGGCAAAGCCTTCCAATGCCATGGACCATTGAATAAGAAAAGAAAGAAGCTCTGAAATCCTGCTTGGAAGCCCAGGAGAGTTAACAGTCACTATTTACTCTTGAAAGCTGCTCTTTAAGCTCTGAGCTTTACCCTCTCACTTTTGCTTACAGAAGCTCCCAGAGAAGAGGTGACAGGTCCTTTCTGTAGGGATGGGACAGTGGTACCTCTACTCTCTGCATCCACACACAAGCCCACTCCAACCCAAAAGTGCTGTCGTCGTACTTACCCTGAACACACAAATGTATTGATGTCTATTGAACTACACAGTATATATTTCTACTAAAAATATCTAAGATTGCTCCTATAATTCTGTAAATATTATATAATTTATGAGCATGTAAGTTATGACTATAGGTCTTCCTCATCAGAACACCTTTCTTCTCAGCCAAGGAGGAAAGGGGTAAGCAAAGACAGGACTGCCTGCACCTCTGCTTTTGGACACACATGTTTTGGCTGGAAAGAGGATTGTTATTTACTCAGTATCCTAAAAGGCCACCCACATTATACCCCTTAGTAGAGATGGGTCTTTGCCCATGAAAAAGCCTGGGAATTTCTGTGCTGAGAGATGGATAGATCATATAGGAGAGACAGCTCCCATCTGTCCAACTGAAACCACAGTCAGCCAGCGTTGGCCCACCTCAGGGGCGGGAGAAAAGAGAAGGAAGAAAGAGCAGAGCTGGCTTGGCATTGCTGTGGCAGAGGAGGAGGAGCTCCATGCTCTGTGTCCAGCACTGGCAGTGATGGGGCCCACAATGCAGACGTGGTTCCCTCAAAACAAACCATGGCAAACGTCACTTACAGACATATTCATCCTATTTTAAGTAGTGGTGTATTTAACTCTGTGACTGTCTGCTGTGCCACCACCTCCTCTTTAGGCAAGGCCCAACCCTCTTTGTCCACCCACCAGGTGGACCCAGCCAGGTCTGATCCCCTGCACAAAATCTAACCCACACCCACTCCATCCCTCCGAGCTGTGGCACGGCACAGTGTGCTGCAGCTGACAGCAGTGCCCGTGGCAGCGTTCTTAACAGAGGCTTAGCTGCAAATCTCTGTCTTGTCAAGCACGCTTAGTACAAATAATTAGAGAGGCATAAACTAATCCTATAAGGCTAGATCGTGGCCAGACTTGGTCTAGGAGCACAGCACATAAGGGCAAGAGAAGGGTCTACTTTGCTCCCTGTCTAGATTTGCAGCTCCTGGGCTCTAAGGAGCAGTTTAGGGCTTTCTCTGCAAAGCTCCTGGGGGAAATATTCCCACTCCATTCCCTCCTACACACTGTGCCAGTAAAATTTTTGCAGCTGTAGAAAACTGCGGGGCATATTCAGCACTTTGCAAAGAAGCACCCCTATTAAAGACCTCTGTAGAGGCAAGCACTAACGATTTGATTTATTGCATGACTACTTTTCATTCACTCGTTCATGAGAATCTCTCTTAAAAAAAAAAAAATTATGTGAATAAGGCATACAAGCCATGGAAATGCTCCTCATGAATGCAAATATTCCTTAAGCTGGGTATAGGGGCTGTAGTGTCACCAATTAGATAGGCAGAATAGGCACTGACCATCAGACCCCTGTCCTATTAATAGACGAGAGAGCCATGCTCCTGATCCTGGGGAGCTCGCTTGGTGGAGCTGGTCTCCAGAGAGCCAACGTCTACAAAGCACTAACATCTGGTGCCCATTATTTCACCAGCTCTGTTGTGATTAGTCCATATGATAAGTCTGGCCAATTGCTACTGGTAAGGGATTGCTCCACTCCCTCCACCAGCCTCCTTGAGCTGTCACTTCTGGTTTGTGGCCCCTGCTAATTTGCCACTGCAATTTCCAATATTTGCTCAATCCCATAAGGAAATCTCCCTGCCTTTAAGACAGAAGGGTAGCACTGATAATAAAAAGGGAAGGTTTATCAATTAACTCAAAACGCTCTACTGAAGCAGACTCAAACCCCCTCCTATTTCAATTACGTGCAACTCATGAAATGCTCTGGAAAAACTTTTGCTCAGGCAAGCGTTTCATGAGGGAGCTGGTGGGATTTATCCAGGCTTTAACAAGTTGGAGAAGAGGTTAAAAAAAGAAATCCTCCTGCTTCCCAAAGGCTTTTGCAGCCACTGTGATAGCTGCATTGTGTACACCTGACAGAAAGGCTGCTCCTTAGAGGTATAGGAGAGGGATTTGGAGCCTTCAGACAGAAGCTTCCCCATTATTTTTCTATTTCTTTCTCTTTTGTTCCTTTGCCTGTTCACTCCTTCATTCTCTCATTCATCCTTTCCTACTTTCCTTCTTTCTTTTGTTCTCCAAATGCTTACTGCCACACTCAAACACTTGCATTACTGTAGGAAATTTCCATTACCCCCATTTCACATTAGTAGAGGTAGGGAGAGTAAGTCACTAGGGACCAGAATGGGAATTGCTGGTTACACAGAGTTCTGCCCAAATACATTAAACTATTCAATAAACGAACCACATGTCTTTACATATTATGAAGGTTCCTTGAGAAGATATGAAAGAAAAAACCTAACGCAAACAGGCCAAAATAATCTGCAGCTATATAAAGAACAAATTTTAAGTTTTATAACTGGCATGTAATATTAGTTTGATTAAATAATTTCAGTTCTTTCCCACTTTTTAACTAGTTCCTCTATAATTTCTGTATTAAGGAATTTCCCTGCAAGGGCAGAGCTCCACAAGGAGAGCTCCAGAAGTGAATTTAGACGAACTATTAGCTCCAGGCAGTGCCTTGTCTTTGCATCTTTATTATACATACAATACAATTCTGAAATGTTCAGTTCAGGACATGTGTTTACCATCTTTATGTTCCATCATAAACTCATGCCTTTCAACAGTAGATGATGTTTAAGCATAAGTCAGATATCAAATGTGACAACGCTCCACGCTGTTGTGGAGATGATGGCACTCAATTTTTCTTCTGCTGAAGTCCTTGCAGTGCTGAGGTGATAAGCACCACTCAGCTAGAAGGCCATGAAGCTAACATGCTTCCCAAATGAGTCACAAAGGCAGAAGCCACAAATTCCCTGAGTTTTGCACTTTCTTCCTGGACACTTTCAACACACAATTTTGGCTGTGCTACCCAGTTTTCATTAGTAAGAATCTGACCATTGCCAGATCTTGTGCTTTACCACCAAGGATGGCATTTCTTTCTAATAGTGCTCCAAGGTAGCAAGGATTATCCTGGTTTGTAGGTGTAGAAACTGAGGTACAGAATAGTTGAGTGAAACAGCCAACGAAGTGGAAAGTCACTGTTCTCATGACAGCCTTAGACTTGTCACTCTCTCAGCATTACACTGTGCTGATTTTATAATCAAAATGTATAGCTTCTCTAAGTGAAGATAGCATGTGTGTGCACACAGATGTGCACACACAAATATGCACACCCATGGATGTAGTCATACAAACTCACTAAATTCTTGTGATGTTTAGTGGCCAGTGAAACTCAGGAAGCTTAACCACAGAGGGTTCCTGTCCCATACAGTGACTCCCAGCAAAACTGGTATTATTCTTAGCTGGTCTTGCAGGATAGCAGGTCTCCTTCCCTTGCTCCTGATGGCACTCAGTGTGAGGCAGAGCAGCTTTTCGAGCAAGCCAACACAAGAGATTTGCTCAAAATCCCTTGTTAAACCTCTCACAAGTCTCTGCTAGAAATGCTATAAACAGATGCAGATGCAAAACTAGAGAAGAAGCCTGAATACAGTTTCACAAATTTAAGACATATTTAGTTGTGCTCCCTTTACTAGCAAGGTACTTTGTTTTCCTACATCAGTGCAACAGCAAGTGCTTACAAAAGATCTGGTTACGGTTACTGAGAACAAATCAGAGTTGGCCTTTCACTTTCCTGAAGAGGTCAGCCTCCAACTCATGTTTATAAAGTGTCTCATCAGACTTTACAACATATCCAAACTTTCCTCTTGAAGAAGACTAGTCATGTGGGCCTTGGGGACACACAAGGAGAGGCAATGAAGGGATATGTTTATTTTGGAGAAGGATAGGAGATGGATGCAGAGGAAGGGGCTATCAGAAAATATAGAAAAGCTTGACATCCATATTACTCAGGGCTTAAGAAACTGAAGACCTCTATGTGTTAAGAGAGTCAGGCCACAGTGCATCAGAGACCCTCCTGCACCAGAAGATGGGCCGTGTCCCCAAGTTTGGCTGACTGCTCAGTCCTCAGCCTGGCCCTGGAGTTGGGCTATATTGCAGGACTCGGCTGATTGCTTTGCACTGTTTTTTCTTTGTACATAAACCACTAACAGTATTTCATATCAATATTCATATTTACATATTCCTTAGAAGCTGTGAAAGTGACTCTGTTTTTACAAAGAATCCAACAAGAAAATTACAATAAGTTAAGGAGATGTAGTCTGAATTTTTTATCTGCTTTCTTGGATACAAGAGTGGTGCTTTCTGGTATCATAGTGATCCTTTACATTTCTTCATAAATGTTCCTTTCCAGCTTGCAGAAAAGTGGCTAGGTCCCTTTAAGAAGTCAGGAGCAGAGGCCTACAAAAGGTCCATTTTACCATTTTACTAGAGTTTGGGCAGCTCTCACCTACTCAGAGCTCAGCTGCACCGGGCTAATTTCCATAAGCATCATGTGGTGTTACAGAAACCACATTTTGCCAAGCTGTCAACTGTACAGCCTTCTCTTTGCTAAACAGACTCCCATTAAAACTGTCTGCACAATTTGTCAGTTAAATGAGGTACAAGAGGGACGCTCTATTTGCCCCTAATTAGCTGTGCAGACTACCTTTGTCTGTTTGATTAAGTATTCACATTATCAATTTTGTTTAATCTGATTCATTTCACACACCTCCCCAGGGACTCAGCCCATACGGTTAACTAATCTCCGATATCATCTCTCATATCAGCCTGCGGTAGTCTCCCACAGCACACTCTACCCACACACGTGCTGTTCACCAAAATCTTTGCTGGGGAGGATGCTTCCTGACCGACAAAACCGACGCTGTCTCCCTGGAGCTGAGGGCTGCTAACTTTAAGGCAAAACAGAAGAAGACAGACTCGCGCTTGCTATATTTCCCAAGCACCTCTGCAATGATTTTTTTTTTTTTTTTTTTAAATCTCTGAAGCTTTTCAGCTGTCACTAGTCAGCCCCAGCAAGATGGGATATGTGTGCTGCACCGGCATGCTTCTTCCCGCTCCCCATGGATGCCAGCGGCGTGACCGGCTCCGCTCTTCAGCAGGTCTCCAGTTGTAACAGGAGGCAACACCAGTGTCTCAATCACACAGTGGAATAATGTGTAATAAGGGGGGGATGGACTTTAACCAGGAGGACCTGCCCAGTCCAGCATCATTTAAAAGACAAGATGGACCTCACTTATTCAAAGACAAGCCCTGTGCAAGTCCATGAGGTCCTGACTAACTGCACCTCTCAGAGAACACAGCCCATTTTAAGAGGCAGAAATATTTGCCTGAAAAGACTTGGACCAAAAAAGATCCCTTTCTAAGCCACTTCTGTATTTTGCTCGATTTTGCACTGGCAAATCCTTGAGGAGAAGCAGACAGTCCTGGGCAGGGACCAGGCAATGGCTAGCAATGAAGAAGTATTGCCTCATCTTCAACGGATGGGTAATGTCACTACAAAATTTGATGCCCATCTGCATGGAAACCGAATGCATTCCCATGCACACACCTGACTACACACATATATACACTTGCATGCATATTAGCATGAGTGCTGTAGAAAATATTTCCAGCAAAAAATTAAACCTTCTAAATTTGAGATTTTGTAACAGCTGGCTTCTGCTGGAACTTTTCTTAGAATAGTCGAAGTCTTGATACTGGTCACACTTCTGATGAAAATCAAGTTTTCATAATTTTGCAGTGACAAGTTTTAGCTGAACAAAAATAATTTTTTGCAGCCTACAAACCCTGCCCCACCATCGTGGAACAGTTTGACTTCTAATATTTCCCAGCTGAATTACAATCTCTTATTTCTCTGTTTTAAATGAAGAGTAGGATGAAACTTGGATATATTTCAGCAGGTTTACTATCCCCAAATTCCTTTTCCTGTGATACAAATATTGCATATGTGGCAAGAGCAAAAAAGGGACAGTTGACTTGACAGACATTGACACTCTTCTTTCAGTCTGGTTTTCTCATGGCAGTATATGGAAAAGGCCATTGCAACATCTGATCTGCCTTCTGCCCTGAGGTAAACACTGTCAGACAAAATACCAGTAGACAGTCATTGCTGTTGTAGTTACGCTGCCCAAAACTCCCAAGAGCTGCCCAAAACTCCCAAGACTCAATGTGGTGACATTGGCATTTGGAAAATAATTTTAAATGGTAGCTTGCAATATGAAAATCTGTAAAATAGCATAGATTGGAAAAGCAATGTACCACTATATTTAATTCAGTTTTGTGTAGTAGTATAATTCAAAGAAGTTTATTTTACAAATCCCCGGATGCCTTTGTGAGAGTGGTTTATAGATGAAAAACTCCTCAAAATGCTTTGCAAAAAAGTCTTTCCATTTAGTGATTCTAACTACCATAAAAATTGTTATTTTCAAGAGAGCAAACTGTTTTATGGTTAATGCAAAAAATTAAAACCAAGATCAAACCTCGTGAATTACTTGACTACTCTTCCCAACATTAAATGTCAGTGAACAGATACAACTCATGGTACTTAAAAGCAGCAAAGAACATCTGGCTTTTGGTGTTAATAAAATGAGACAACATTTTTTCTTAATTTGGAAAGAAAAAGGCTCAAAATACTTTTTGGTTTTAATATTCCTACTTCTACAGATCTTTAAAGAAAGAAAGCAAATTTTGAGCAATAACTGAAGAAAAAAAAATGACATGCAATATAAATTAAAACCCCAAATTGATAAAACATCCATATTTGGAAGACTACTTTGGTACAGGCTTGAAGTTAAATGCAGGCATAAATACTGTCCTGAACTGCAGTGATACTGAACAGTATTTAGCTGAGTATATAAATAGGCCCAAAGGCAGAAAGCTGAAGAAATTATAGGGTGAAGGAGTCATAGTTAATATTTTAATTAATATTAATATTTAATTAATTCAATTAATAATTAATATTGGCATCTACACCAATAAATTGAGGAAGTAACTATTTCTGCTATATGTTAGGATTTCCCCATACTTATTTACTTCTGTTCTGTGATGCCATTAAGTATCAATACTTGTGCTCATTGGCATTGCCATAAATTTTATACCAATCTAATGAGTCATTCTGCATAGATAGAGCATTAATTACACGTGGTAGTGAGTATGATAGAGTGTCATTTCACTCCCAGATGTACCAGTCAACTCAAGAATTACAACTAGTTAGGGAAGAGTGGTTGGACCAGGGTGTTCAAGGAGTCTGGGCACCAAGGAGAAAGCAGCAAAAGTGTCTTCACAGAAGGAAAGAAGAGACATGTTCTTACACTGGTGGAGAACTGAGTTTGAAAAGTAAGAAGTTTCAGATAAAGAAAACTGATGCTTCGTTCCCTTAATTATGACCTGCCCTGTGCATACATCTGATGCAAAACTTTCAGTTTCCTGAATTAACAGTACCATAAGAATGGTCTTCACTGTCATCATTCAACAGTAACAACATTTTTAGAGTAGTACTGAGGAGACTGAACCACGGTCCGCAAACCTTTGGCATCAATGCCATACAAATCCAAGGCTGCGTGTAGATCCATGCAGCAAGGAGAGCACACCTCCTTCTTACAACCTCCTGACCCCTCATCACATCAAGTGATACCTTGGCCTACTGAAGCGGAGTATCAGCGTCTGGTTTTACTATGGATTTATTTTGAGCTCTGTGTTTAAGTATCTGACTGAAGCATACATTTGCCATTTTGGTGGATGGAGCAAGAACATCTTGAGCCAGCCAAGTTGTAGATACTGAAATGCATAGTCATCCATGTCATGGTGAGTTGATGGGCAAGCACACATGTGACAGAGGAAACAGTCTTGGGCTGTATAATACTAAAAGCCCCAGATTGTCTTGAACTTCATGATGTTGTCAAATAAGGAAAAGATTGGAGGTGTCATGCTGAGATCACATATGAAGCTTCACTTTTGCAGGTGTGTACTTAGATGTATAAAAAGCCCCCCACAACTACTGTCTTCAGATTAGTCAGTGAAATGTGGGACATGAAGCAGAATATTTCCATGAAAATACAAAATCAGTGAAGCAATCCCTGGAACACACTTTAAAAATAATTGAAAGCACTAGGACGTGTTTCATGATGGTCAAGTACTTGGATAATAAATGTCTATATTCAGAAAATGACTGCAGAACAAAAGTTCTGGAAAGCATATATCACTTACACCCTAATCCAAGTCATACTGTCTGGGTGGACACTGCTAAGGAGAGTTTTATTTTTCTTTCTCAGTGCCCTTAAACTCTATTGTTGAGCTCTGTGTTTGATAGAAGTGATTTGCCTGCAGGAGTCTTTTCCATAGAAATATTTTCAGAAAGAGACAGATGATTTCTTAAACTTCCTTCAGGTTCCTACTCTACTGCTGCTCTCAGTTGGATAGATGAAAGCAGGCAAGGTGCAATAAGGCTGTGGATGGCAGGATATTTGTTCAATTATATTGTAAGGCTGGACATACACATCAGATTTCAGTGAAGGAAAAGGCATAAAATAAAAAGCTCAGAGCATCATTAGCCAGCATCCTGTAACTGAGCTGATGAAAGCAGCGGGTAACACATCTGCACATAATGGGACCTGTTCCTTAGACCTAACCCTATCAACAACATTGTCACCTTTAGATTGCTGTATACAAGGCCAAACCTGGCTGAACATGTGGGAGCTGGTTAAAATTTAGCTGCAATAATATTAGCATCCTCATTTTTGTAAATAGTGTTATGACTAAGGATGACAAGCAGTTGGCATTTCTGATTCACGTCTCCTCTGCAAAGTGCCATTTTTTAGAAGAACTGGTGCTGCTGTCAACCTCATCCTTTGGAGTCTTCTAAGTGTATTTTGTCTTGCTGATAACAGTATCTATGTTTTTTGATGAAAACATGACACTCTACAGGAAAGATGAACATCTGCTATCCCAGAAATATCTATAGGCCCTGGCTGGTAAATGATTGACAATGTGTTATATTGAGACTAATGGATTTTCAAGAGGTAAATTATCACTGTTCAATGTTGCAAAGTACCAATTTTCACTCCAATGATTTTCAAGATGGATATTCAAATACAATTATTGCTTTATAAAGCTCTCTAAATGTGTCGGGTCAGGGTGCAAGAGCCTGCTATTTTATCCAATAGAAATTATTCCATCAAATCTGAGACAAAGAGGTTGGAAAAATGGGGTATTTTGACCACTTGATGACTTTGGGGTGGGAGTTGGGTCAAATTTTAGGGGGGGAAAGAGTCATCAGACCTGGTTTGCTATGAAGCTCATGAATTGCTCTGTTGCTTTTGCTGTTTCCAAGAAATGGTGGTAACTGGGGGAATGTGCTTATGGTTACTTAGCACAGCCAGAGCCTTCCACTGGCATGTCGCTGTCTCCGAAGCTTTGCCAAAAGTCTGAAGGATCCAATGCCGATCACCAAGTGTCTGACAGGTGTTGGCAAGTTCCCCTAATTAACTTGAGGGCTCTTGCAGAGCTTCTGCACCTCATAATGAGTCCAGTCAACATTTAAAACCATGTTGCGAAGCAGATTTCCTCAGTCCCCAAAGGGGTTCCCATTAATCTCCTCAGCCCCGCCGAGATCTTCAGCCAGAGAGACTCCAGCAGAGGGCAAATGCTTCAAGGAGTTTCTAATCCCCAGAGTGACTCTTGCAGGGACCTGAGGCAGATCAGGTCAGAATAACAGGTTTTGTGAAGGACTCAATAGTAGCTTGGGAAAAAGAAAAAAAAAAGACAAACTTTAGGTCCAGTTCTAGAAAGCAGGAGACCAAGATATGCTAATTAACACAGCTGACATCAAGGATGTAATCTAATTTACATACTTGGTAGTGAATAAATGCTTCCATATGGCAGAGTACCAGTATTTTCCTTGACAACTTTATCAAAAAGCTAATGGAATTCCCATGCAAAAAAAAAAAACAAAACAAACAAACTTTTTCCAGCTTGACTAAAGATAACAAACCCAGTAAAGTAAGTGAGAGAAGTGCAGAGAAAAAAAAATCACGTTCAAGAAAGTAGACACTAGCAAGCTAGGAAACTAAGTTTGTAATATTCATCTTATGGAGTGGTAGGAAAACTCAGACATGCACTACAGTGTTCTCCCACCAACTTTAGCTGTTTCCTCATCTTCTTGTCCAAACCGAATCCACAAGACAGCCTTACGCTTGTTCATCCTGTACATCCACCACTGCCAATTTGAGGCAGATGCTCAAATGCTCAGGTGCCCGAAATGAGCCAGATGCTCAGATGCGGTACTACTGGACTTCCTGATGCGTGTAAGCCCACAGATCCATCCCTGCCTTCAGAGTCCTGGACTAGCACGTGATTCACAATGTGTGGCTGCAGAGCTCCCTGTAGTGTGTGAGAGCATCACAGACTGCCTCAACAGTCACGTCACCTTCCTGGTGCACGGCAGCTCTCTTGATCAAATCGGTGACATCCAAAACTCTGTGTATACCTCCCGTTCAGCCAGAGGAAACAACTCTGTTGACCATGACAGTTGCTATGGAAGATGGACTCAATGATGGGCCACACAATATACCACACTGCTCTGAAGCAGCTCAATTTTTTTTGTGACTGAACAAGAGCTCTGTCTTGGAAATGTTTGTCTGATCCATCACAGGCTGGCCACTGAAGTGGCCAGTATGTTATCTCTGGACATCAATGCTCTTAGCCAAATCAACAAGGTAACATAAGCGTGAAGATACTGATTCAGGGAGCACTTTCCTCCAAGCATGAGTGCTTTGCACACTGGAGCAGAAAGTGGTGGTTTGGGAAGATGTAAACTCACCTGACCACGTGCATTCTTCAGCCTTTCCGACACTTGTTTCATCTATCTCCCCCTGTGGTACTTCCAGAGGGGAAAAAAGAAAACATTAGTGGTTCTGAAAATACCCACAAAGCAAGTTCTGCCCCCGTTGACTTTCCCAAGAGGGGGTGCTCCCTGTTAAGGAGATGTTGGGCTCTGGGGGATTTTCAACAGCTTTCTTTTTGGATCTTTGCCTGAAGCAGGGCTGTCTGAGAAATGACTACTCTACTTATTGTGTAATGCCCCCCACTTTGGTCCTAAAACAAGAAGCTGCAGATATTGGGCTTGTCTGTCATTAAGTCATTGATAGTCTAGCTCTAAGCAGTCAAGGATATGAACATTACATTCTTATGACCAGTACACAGACAAACACAATAATGTATCTGGGCAAACCAAATACAGGACTAAATGACCTAGCAGGTAGGAGAGTAAGCTGAGTTGGGCTTAGGCATGCCCGTGTAAGGAGGGTGTCCCCTGTTCTTAGGCAAATTCTAGAAAGTTTCCCAACCAAAATGTGGTGAGAATATTTATACATGTACTTAACTTTAGGAGTTTGTGTTGTCCTACTCAGACTGCATGCTTGAACGCACTGCTGGATGCAAGCCAAGGCACAAGGCACCTACTGGGGAACAAGCTTAGTCTAGTCCCCATTCTCCTTTTGTACTCATTTTGATCAGTAGTGAAACAGATAATTCTCACTGGGCACCTGAGTTAAAGTCTCACTAAAGGCAGATGGCCTTACCTCAGCTAAGTTCTGACTCAGTTTTTCTCAGAAAAATCTTTGTAACCAGAGGAGAAGAACAGGAACAGACTTATTTGTATATGAAAAATCAAAATAAAAACCCAGTGCTGAAACTCCAGGAAAAAAGAAAATTGTTATATAGTTACAGATTTTATACAACAGGACCATGATTGGAGACTTTATTTTCAGCTTTGCTTGTACATTCTGTCTTCAATAGTCTTTTGTTGAAGTAGTCAAATTTTGTTACAAGCCTGATTCCAGCTAATCAATTTTTTTGCATCTTTTTTGTTCTGAGTGGTTGTTGTCATTGGTGTTGTGTAGTTATGATGTCAATGTGGTTTCATTTATGAATATTCCAGAAAGTAGCTCAAAATGTTCATTGGAAAACAAAATTTGCATTGGAAGAAATGGATTTACAGGGAGGTACCAACCTCAATGAAATCTGATTACCGCAAGATTTCATTTTTAGAAGACTGGAAGGTTTCCTTTCAGCAAGGCCCAAGCACTTCGTTTTTGTCTTTTAACTATTGCCTGATTTAGTACTTTTTATTTTTAACATGAGTTCAATGACAAAAATAAGGAAGTTTAAATTAAGCAATCCAGTCTTTTTTAGGATATTTCATTTCAGATGGATCATTCTGATGTTTTCCAAAGCAGTTCTAATTTCTCTTTTTTGGGACTTAAATTTTTGTTTAATTTACCTTTTTCTCACAGAGTGCTCATTTAAGATGAAAAGGAATTATGCAGTGTTAGGAACCCTTTGTGAAAGGAAAATTCTGAAACAAGATTTTCTCTGAATCTCTTCTAGCAGTTCAGAACTAGAGCAGCAAAGTTACTATCTATAGTAACTGACACCAATACAATCTGGCTTTCCCCTGACCAATGCAGGATTTTTACTACAGAGGATTGATACATACATCAGCTTCCCAACGTGTGTGAAAGCTTGGGAGCTGGGAATGCCTCCTGTGGCCAGACCCCCTTGATGTTGGTGCCACCCAGTCACGAGTAACACCACCCCCTCTGCCAGGCGGACGGTGACCGTGGAGATGTTCCCTGCCCTGGCTAAGCCAGGGAAGGTGAGGCCAGCAGATCTTACCAGCCCCATCCCACTTGGGATTTTAAAGAGAAATTGCTCTACAGGCAGAAGACCCGAGATAGCTGCTACAGAGAGCTTTTGGCTCTGCTCCACAGACTCATCTTTAAGATTTCTGTTGAAATAAATCATTTGGGGTTGTAGCTGGGTGTACCTGGAATGTGAGTGTGCACCGGAAAGGTAATGGCTGTTGTTACAAGCTGGTGCAAAGCTTCCAAAACTGTTCTCTGTCTCAGGTGATGGACACAGAAGTATTTGGTCTCTGTCACCGTTGTCTCCTCTTTCTCCCATCCCTCCTGTTCCCTGCTGCCAGGGCAGAGCTGTGGTCAGGATGGACATCGGGCTGGCTGGCTGCCTTCTCCCCATGCACGTGAAGCCAGCAGCAAACTGGCTGGTGCACCGGGACCTTTAGCCAGTCGGAGTTTTTTTCCTGGTACAGGACAATGTCACTAAAGGTCATCTCCTCCTTGTTGCTGATGCTGGCCAAGAGAAATTTAAACTGAGCTTGGGAAAGTTGGTGGTGGAAATGCCGTGCAAAATCCTGACACAAGGAGGGGGCTGCGCTCGTATCTTCATCTTTCACCAGAGGTCAATATTCGCTTCTCCTCTGTAGACAGCGCTAGCTGCCGCAAACCAGAGATGAAGAAACATCATCTGGGCCAACACAGCCCTTATTTCTTTCATATCCCCCTTGTCAACAGTTTGAAAGTGATATGGCTAATTTTGTGCCTGACAAGAAAGGACGGATCATTTTCTCAGATGCTGCTATCAGCAGAGTCAGTGCTGGTACACTCTCCAAGGGAGTCCCCAAACTACAGGTTACTGGCAGGCAGACAAACGCTCGCTGACAGCCATTTGTGACCAACTATGAAACACCATCTGCTGTAGTTGGAGGGAAGGAACATATCCAGCAAGTGATACCACTGTGAGAAATGATTTTGTGTGTTGACACACAGCAGTTTTTAGATAGCCCCAAAGAATAAGCCTACTTTGTTTTTCCAGATTTGTGTAAG